>NW_008632854.1:0-15279 GCF_000691845.1 Merops nubicus | reverse complement strand
AGGAATGCAGAAGAGCTTTGCTCACCTTCTACATTTCACATTTTATTTCTCATATTTAGGGAAGAATTTGGGCATCCCTTCCCATCCCTGCACTCCTTTCCCATTCCTGCAGCCCTCCCTCCAAGCGCAAAGAGCATCCAGCCTCTTTCCCCAACCCTTCACTTTGGGCTCAGGTCTTGCTCACTTTAACCTCACTGGAGTTTTAGAGCTGGATTAAATGGTGACAAGTCAAAACCCTGCAGAAGGAGCCTCATCATCGCTGCATTTATGTGCCCATTTTTTACAAGGCTTCACTGAGCAATTCGGTAAAACGCCATGGCATAGCAGAGGTTTTGCAGGTCACAGAGGAAGAAGAGTATTTAAATACAGTGCTTCATGTACTCATGGCCAGTGGGAGTCAGCCAGTGAAGTGCCCAAGAGATTCTTGTAGAAGCAGGTCAGGTATGTTTGTACCCTGTGCTGGGGAAGAGCTGGGACTGCTCCCTGCCAGGGCAGCCAGATGGGTGCCCTATGTGTACGCTCAGCCTGGTGTGATATTCGACAGTGAGAGAAGCCAAGTGAAAACTGAGGAAATGGGAAAATTGCAGAGTGACTCTGTCAGATATACCAGGTAGATAAATGATTGGTCAGCAAACTGTAGGTATATTTTGCAGGATAGGATAGTGATGCATTTATAAATACATATTATGTAACATTTAGGATTTTAGAGTATGCTTCCTCATACACAGACTTTCAAGAATTAGTATTTTCAGCTGCGCACATATTCAATGTATAGCATACAACAAAATAAGAGAGGCTCTATATATCCTATATGCCTCTGAAGAAAGGAGTTAGATCTTCCTTAAAGACATAAGAAAATGGCTTTGAAAATATAAAGGTAATATGCTATATTACTTTGAAAGCTCTGCAGGTTTTTTTGTGCATGCTCAGGTATAGTAAATGAGCTGAGGTGAAATATAAAGGATTTGTTGGTTTTCTTTGGGTTTTTTTTTGTTTGTTTGTTTTGTTTTGTTTTTTTTTAATATAATGTAATGATTGCTCTTGAGAAAGGACTCCAAATAATGATCTCTGTGGTTAAATTCTGAAAGCTTGGTTTTCCCATGTGAGTACACAGCTGTGTTCAGTGTCAGGGATACAGGAAGCTCACACAACCCTCCAAATGCCCCAATATGACCTAAACGTCATATATTTAAATGTGTACATTAAAACATAAACACCATTTGTTTATGATTTACCACCTTCTTCTAAATGCCAGTATTTTAATCTGGTGGTATATTTTGCCAATAGATGGAATCAGCAGGCAAGAAAAATCGTGAAGATATTTTTAATAACAAATAAGGGAAATTTTGTGTCTCCTTCTGAAGGGAATCTTTCTATTAGGGTGATTTTTGAATTGACGTAGCTTCAGCCTGGGTTGTGGTAGGATGTCCCTGAAATCCTTGTGTGCTGTGCACATCCCATGCAAGGAGAGCAAAACAGTTCTTTGGGGTGACTGACACACACAAGACTTAGTCCATAAACTCACACATGTGAGGTGGAGGTTGAGCTTTGGGGTGATTTGGAGGCAGGAGGTGAGAGAAGAGTCTCACCAGTCCTTTATGGTTTGGAGCTGGGGGTCCCTGCTGGCCCCACTGCTTGCTCCCAGCAGTGTCCGCTGCAGTGGTGCCTGCCAGCTCTCCCTAACACAAGGAGGCTGATGGGTTATTCGGTCCTTTCTGCATCAGCACAGCGGCACAGCCAAGGATGTGCCAGTGTCATGATGGGGAACACACACTGGTGAACCTCATGCAGACCTGCAGGCTGCTCCTGCTTGGGCTGCCAGTCTTGTCCAAGCAGGATCTATCTAAGCATTATACATTTATCAAAGCAAACCCAGAAGGAGCTGCATTGTCACGTAGGGATGGATGTTATCTTTCATCCCCTCATTTCAAACTGCTGTTGTGCGTTTCAGAGCTATTTCACTAGTTTTCAGTAGCCAGTTGTAGAACCTCCATAGACCATGGGCCAAACAGGCCTCAAACAAACACATCCCATTACCCAGGTCTCTCTGCAGGTATCCCTGCCTGCGATGTCCCTAGGTAGGTCCATTCCACATCAGTATGTCCATACAGACCAGTGCACAGCCCTGCAGTACCTGCCTCCAGGGCAGCTGGGAGACGGGGCAACCCTAGACCAGACTTTGTATGTGTGTGTTCTCTGCAGGCTTCTGGACTAGGGAAATTATCAAATCATCACCCTCTAAACCTTTCCAATCGCTACCCGCCCACAGCTTGATTTCTGGGCCCTTCAGATCTCCAGGCAAGTTTGCTGCCTTACACTAATTAATACCGCGCGCTGAGTGAAAACTCTATCTGCACATCTTTAAATTAAGCCAAACCACACACACACAAAAATCATTTCAGCCTACCCAGTGGGCTTTTGCCTTGCTGCGTGTGCAGAGTTTCTTATTGATGTGGGAACCATGCAGCAGAAGAAACTCCTTAAATGTGCATCAGGAGTAGTAATTTCTCCCTGTCGCCTGCAGCATGGGTTCAGACGATATGATCACGAAAAAAGGAACGATTTCCTGCTCTGTGGAATTTAATTTTATGAATGGAACCATGTAACGTGGCATAGCTGCTTTAAAAAAATACCATAAAAGAAACTACAGGAGAAACCAAGTTATACGCTACTCTGCTGTACAGAAAACAAAGCTAACTTACATGATTTGGCTTCCTTCTTTGCCCTTTCGTTGTTCCTTGATGGTAAAGCTCTTGTGTTATGATTTTCAGAAGCACATAACACAGAATGGTTTATGATGTTTACTTAGCATATAGGACAATAGATGGAAAAGCGCCATAATTTGTGACGCTGACTGCAAAATAAACCTATCATCATTCACACAGAGAGCTGTTCCTTTGCATAAACAGCCACGTTGCTGGTTGGCAGGAAAAGACGATCATCTCCTGGGTCCTCCTCATTGGAGCTGCACATCTTTGGGCCTCAAGCCATTGGTGTTTGAACAGAGATGTCTTTTGACTACAGTGGGGCAGTGCTGGCACTGCACAAGCTCTTTGTCCTTATTTAGATAAAATAAAGATCCCTGAAAGGCCTCCCAGCACAAAAAAAAAACCCTCATGTGGCACTTCACAATAGCTGCCGACATGGGAAAGTTGCAGGGAGGCCCCCAACCAACAGCATAGATGTAAACATCTTGCGGCTGCGGTTCAGAAGTGGAGCCAGATCCACATTTTACTCCTAGTCTCCAACCCTCCCAGGCCTTCCTGTACCCCCAAATATCAGTGTGCCCATGTCTGATTTACCAGGATAAGAAATCTGCTCATCCCCACTTTGATTTAGAACCCTTCTTTAGTGCATCAAGGTGGGTTGGAGTCTAAAGTGACTGAACTGTCTAGTGTTTTTTCCATGAGACCTTGCGTAAGGCTTTTTCCAAAAAGCAGAGGTTGTAGTTAATGAGTTGAATGGTGAGCGTGTCTAAGAAAGTGTGTCCAGTAAATGTTACATATGCTTGAGTTACTCAATCCTAGGAGACTGGGAAAGATATTGGTTTGTCCTCCTCATCCAGGAGGACCCTAAAGGGTCATACCTAAAGGATCAGACCTAATCTATTCCCAGCACATGCATGTCAAACCTCTTCTTAAAGCTCTCTAATGGTGGAGGTACCATAAATTCTGTCAACAATCTCTTCTAGTGCTCTCCTGTTCTTGCCTTGAACAGTTTTTCCTGTAACGTCTAATGTCATCTCCCATTTTCTGCAGCTCAAGGACAAGACTCTGTCTCTTTCCCCTAGGAGACACAAAGCTCTATAACCTCTCTCTTTTCATTCATGGGTTTGTGGTCTGTTAGACCATGTCCTTTTTGCATTTTCTAAACTGAACAAACCCGCTTGTTTTCAACCATTTCTCATATATTATGTTTTCTGGATTTCTGACCCACTTTTTGCAGCTGTTGCACTTCTCTGTATTTGAGCTCTTCCACGCCTTTCTCAGGGACCTCCCTCCAAGCCTGACTATCCCTGGATTTGATCAGCTCTGATCAAAAGTTGGTTACGGACCATCTTTGTGGTTTTAACTTGAACTGGATCCAAAGCAAACAAATCCCATGGCATTTTTTCCCGTTGATTCCTTGGGATGCGGCAGTTTTAAAGCAGTAGCAGAAGATAAACAAACTGGAGACATTCCTGGTAGTAAGCAGCAGGACAAGTTTAGCTGTGTCTTGCCTAAGATGCCCTGGTTTATTAATTTCAGCGTGAGGCTGAGTTTTTCTCTTTGACATGTCCAAACCAGGACAACATGTCACACCAGCTTTTGATCAGCCAAGAGCAGTGGCATAGAGGAGAGGGTAGGGACTGTACAGGTGTTGAACTTTGTCCACAGCCTTAGTGGAATAACAGCCCTCTTGGTTTGCTGTATCACGCATTGTCCAGCTCACAAACAGCAATTTGCCAGGCTCCAGATAGGTTTCATAAAATCCCATTCAGTATATCCTGTATGACATGGGGCTGCCAGTGCCCACTCTGGAAATGGGTTTTACCTGGTTGTAGGTAGCAGGTTATCTGCCAAACTTGCATGTGCACAGTTGTTAAGGACCAGACAGCATGGATTTATCCAATCTCACGGCAAATCAGTCTAGGTGTTTCTCCTGACAAGGTAATGAGTTTTTGTGGGCAGGGAAGCCGCAGCTGCGGTCTTTTACCTTGACTTCAGCACCAGCCCATGTGATGTCCCCATAAACACAACAGTTGAGTATTAGCTAAGCTGGGCTGTTGCACTGGGTGTGGAGAGAAGCGCAGCTAAGCTGACTGCTTCATAAAACCATTCTGAGAAAAACAGACAGCATTCACCTCTCCCAGGCTATTTTATTATTACTATTCAGAGCCCGTCTTCAGAGGGTAGGAACTTTCTAGTTGCACTTCAGTTTAAATAAATAAATAAATAAATAAACTAGTATAATGACACCTCTAATAAATAACCATGAAAGTTTCCTCTAAGAGCATGTCATTATGTCAACTCTGTTCAGCGGAGAAGCATTGCATTCAGTAAATATATATTCGGGAGCTACTTTGTGATCATTGACATTTGACACTGTTCTTACATCTCTCCCTATTAGCATGTTTCTGTTTGGAGTGTACTTGACCTATTTCAGAAATATTCCTCATCTTCTCCCATTATTCAGTGAGCAGTGATAATCCTGGAAAGAACTACTGCACTTTACAGGCTGCAAAGTTTCACGGAAACAAGAGGCCCCTTTTGTGTCGCTTAAGTAGCTCATCTACAAAGGTAAATATATTCCTGGATTTAATTAGGAGTTGCAGTATTAATATTTATGCAGATAAAACTAGGTGGGGAGGGAGGAGAAAGAAGAGGGAGCAATGGTGTAGTTGTCATTGCTGAAATGAACTGATTCATTCTTCATGAGGGGGACAGCAGACAGATCTCTGAGATCTCTTGCATGAAAAAAATTTGTTTCATTCCTCACCCCTAACAGAGGGATGGGACCAAGCCAGCGTCCAAAGACACAGTTTGCACCAAAGGCTTGTTCCACTTCATGTTTAAATGCTATTTTTCATGTAGAGACAAGTTTGAAGGCCAAATGACAGTGTTCTGAACACATATTCTAGGGAATATGGAGAAGGGAATTTCAGAGGCTGGAGCAACAGGAGAAGTCTGATCTATTCTGTCTCAGCACAGTCACGTTGGATTTGATTTCTCTGTGCTGCAATACTTTTCCAGATATCAGTGGGTTTTGAGACACAAGATGAAAAGTCAAAATCTTCCACTATTTTGTGACTTGGTGAAAGATAAAGATTCAGCCATAATACTTGGTGTTAAGATTTTGAAGCTGCCAAAATTTTAAGTACTTCCTCAATATAAATTTCAGACACCTTTTCATCTCCGAAGTGTTTAGCTGGCGCCTTTTGTCCATTTACAGATTCTTACACACAGAGAGAAAATTTGAGTCTGTACCAAGCCTTGAAACCCAGAGACAGTAAAGGTCTTTCTGATCTTGTATTTCCACACTCAGAAGAGATAGCAGGAACCTCCCAGCTTGGACCTGACCTGCTTTATTTTTGCTCTGACCTTGCATCCCTCAGTACAAAACTTAGGAAAGGTTGGGTAGTACATAAAACAAGGGAACTCAGCCTCTTTCCTTTATGAGTGGTGTCATTGTGGGCTTAAATTTGAGCATGAAGAGTTCAAAGGTGGCATCTTCCATATTCATATAATGTGTGATGGAGAGTCGTGGCACATCAGAAGTTACAGATCGCTTGAGAATGCAAAGGTTTGTCAAAAGCAACATGGAAAACATGCTCTTTCTCGTTCAAAGAGCAGTTCACCTCTTTGTTCTCTCTTTTGTACCCAGGCTGCACCTGGCCCTCTTTGATTTTAATTATCAGGTACACTGCTCAGGGGGGAGCTCCAAGCTGACCGTGTTAGAAAGCATCACCTTGCCTTCAGGCACAGCTTCAGCTCTTTGTTCTGCTCTCATAGGGTAATTGGATGCTAATAAATCAGCTCTCTAGTTCTCCATGTTTAAAATGCTTCTAGTGATTCAAAAAAAAAAAAAAAAAAAAAATTGCACTCTTGTTGCTTTATTCCCTTTCCTTGGTTTGCTCTGGGCTTTTCTTCCATTCTTACTGTTAAGACCAACACCCTTTTACTTCTATTCTGGAGATCAGCTTTTGCTCTTATACAATTCAGTTACTCTGATGGACAGAAAAGGAGGAAGATGCTTCAGTTCCAGCCCTTCAGTTCTCCTTTATATTCTCCTGGGGAAGTCACTTGCATCCAGCATGGTGTCACAAGTCTTCCTCATTCCAAGGTCCTATGTGGTAGACGTAGGAAGCTGGAGACAACCACCAGCTCTGTGCAAGCCTGAAAGTGCTTGCCCCATGGCTGCCAAGTGACATAGGGTGTCCTTCCATCGTGTAGCAGTACATGGGACATGTTGCACAATTGTTTGCCCCCTCCCACTCATCAATGTGGAGGCTCCAGCCTCTAAATTGTGATACAATAATCTCATCCTACCACTCTGATGTCAATAGGGTAACCTGCTTTGGGCAGTGCCTCGCTGGAGGGAATGAACTTGTGTTCATCCTCTAGGAACAGACCAAATCAGGATGATCCAGATGTCAGAGGGAGCAGCTTTGACTCCACGGGAATGGCAGAATCTGGCCATAAATAGCGTGCACCACAAAGACACACAGGGACAAAAAAAAAAAAAAAAAAAAAAAAAAAAAAAAAAAAAAAAAACCAAAAACAAAAAACCACACACAAACACGAAACCACTTAGCAACAACAGCAACAGTTGCCACTTCAGTTATTCTAGCAAATGACAGTAATTTGTGCTGACCATGCTGTGGTCTGCCTATACCTTGCCAACTTGCTCTTGCTCCAGCCATTAATATCAGTTTATTTTGCACACAGAGAAAACAGCTCTCATTTAAAGCTCCCTATACACTTTGTGAGTCATTAATGAAGGCTCATGATACCTATGACCTAAAAAGAGCACTGTGAGCTACTTTTTCTTGGGCAAGAACCATGATCCGCTGGTTGTCAGAGGAACTCATTTATCACTTCTTGTCCCTCGTATTTGTGGTCCTGTTCATTGGAATAATAAGAGCTTGGCTTGAGGAATGGGCATGAAATGTGGTTGTGTTTAAAATTTGTTTATTTTCATTGTTTTTCTTTAGCTTTGTTCTTGGAGCTTGTACAATAAAGGAAAATAATTTAAAGGACACAGTGGGATGGAGTTTGGTTTTATACAGAGTGTGGGAGGCTGACAGAAAAGCTATAGTCAAGTGAAGGGACCATATTCTGCAAGGCCGAGGTGAACTGGAGTATTTAAAGACTCTGGAGGACTTGGAGTTGGAATAATTTCCATCTTCCCTCTCAGTCTGTAACTCACACCCAGGCTGAACTCACCCCCAGCTACTGCTGGGGAAGTTACACCTCTTAAATTGTCAGCTGCAAAACTGATACAAGTGGCCAAAAATGAGCTCAAGTTGGCCAAACTCACCTGACAAATCATGTGGCCAGAAAGCAACAAGGAAGAGCCAGTAAGCTGATATGAATCACTGCTAACCACTCTCTTGAGCTAATTGACAGATTCCTAAAATTCCTCTCGAGGTTCTTGGCAGTCTGAGCTCCATCGCTTTCTTCAGCTGTCAGCAAAGAGAAAGGCATACAACAGTGTCAGAAAGTCTTAATTTTTGTAAATAAACAGACACCACTGCTGCATGTGAGGGCTCCAAGGATTGCACAACAGTAACCTTACTCTAGATCGAATTTGTGAGACTCTGGGGTGATCCTCTGCTCTCCCCAGCTGCTCTTTCCCAAACCACTCATTTCAGTGCCACTGCAGCTGCTTCACTGCACTTAACTCCCCCCAGTTGCTCCAAGAAAGATACCAGAGAAACATCAGTCTTGCTCACCACCCAACTAGCAAGGCACTGAGGAAGGAACAGGATGTCCTTCACATTGTAAAGCTAGTCTCCTAAAGCCCAGAGACCTCTCTAGGTGACTTCTGCTAAATCTGTGGCACAGCACCTCAACCACGGGCTGCTTTTCAAGCTGCCTATTAACAGGGACTTTGCACCACTGCTGGCATTCGCCTCAGGTCATCTCACCTGTACAGCTGGTTCAGGAAAAGATGAGAGCCAGCAAGTGCAAGGAGTGTGCTTGGCTCAGGGTACATGGTGTGAACCTTTGAGAGCTGCAGAACCAGAACAGACTGTGTCTTCTGTGGAAGAAGTCATCTCTCTCCTGTGGTTCTCAGCCTACAGTATGAAATCTCAGAGGCTACTCTGAGATGCTTTCAAAAGCCATCTGAGAGAGGCTGTTGCATCCTCAGGAGGCTTGAAACTATTGGCCTGTCAATTTGCAAGTTAAAAATGTAGCAGAAACTTCTTGATTTGTGTCAGGTAGTTTGACTCCTTCTAAAGTCAGTGAAGAGGAAGGTGGCTCCTCCAGACAGATAAGAGAGACAAGTTGACTTTGGAGATGATGACTTAAGCACTCGTTCCTATGGCACAGTCCCATTTAGGTGTCATAATCTCCTCTGAAATGCTAAGGACATCTTAAAATACTGTTCTCCTAAGACAGCCCGCCGAGCAGTGGGTCACCAAATGAGCATACAGACAATGATGAAATTAGAGTTTGTCTGTAATCCTGTGCTCTTTTCCACCTTGGGGTTTTACATGTTGCTTCTAGGAGGGATGGCCCACTGGAGAATAGACTGAGACTTGCTTTTGGCTGTAGATGGTGATTAAAAGTCAGCGTTCTGTCACCAGGCAGAGGATCGGTCCTTGCTGCTAGAACACATCCAGAGATCATTCAGGAAGCATGCCTCCATCCTCTGTTTTTCTGTGGTATCTGGGTAGTGGCTGTGCTTGCCAGTGATGGGGAAGGCTGAGGTTCAGTCCCTGCTGATGTGTGTCTGAAGGAACTGCTCTAACCACTAACCAGGGGCAGCTTGGGGGCACACACCAAAACCTATTGAATCTGTGGTAGGTTAGAGGAACGCCTGCGTCTCTCTCCTCCTGGAGCCCTTAGGCCTGTCTCATGGAGCCAGAAGTTGTGCCTTCATTTTTGTGTTCACGATGACTTTTTTCTTTTAGTATTTGCACTGGTTGCTGTTTGAAGTCCTGTTTTTTGAACTTGTGTCAGCGAGCTCCACAGTTTAACAGTGCACCTTGTGAAAGCTTTTCTCGTTTGCCTTAAACCTGCAACATCATTGTTTCCTTGGCCAATTTTTGTAAAGTGGGAAAGAGTTTGGTGTTCTTTGTTCACCTTCTCTGTGAGGTCTGAGGATGTGTGCTACTGTAAGCACAAAGGCAAAAGTAATTGCTATTAACAATTTTAAATTGGTCTTCCTCCTTCCCTTCCATAACAGATGCTCCCCACACACTTTTGTGTAGATTGACCCTTTTCTGACCCTACTGGCATATTTCTTTAAAAATTCATACTGGTTATTTATTAAAATAAATTAATTAGGCAAGATAGGAAATACCTAAGCAAGTTTTAAAGAAACCACTGTTGTTTAAGGTCTACCTAGATTTACTGGGATTTAAACTAATTGTAACTCATAAACTGGAAAATTGGGTTGTGTTAGGTGTCTACCTTCTAAAGCAATGAACAAATTGAAGCTGCTATATTCCCTGTTTTTTCTAACAGTGCATTTCTTTCCATGAAACAATTGCTGTGACTATGCTTCAGTTGAATGAGTTGCATATTGTCCTTTTTAAAAAGCACTGAGTTCAGCACAAGGCACTGCAAAGTTGCTTGGTTTGTTTTTTGTCTCATTTCAGTTTAGACATATGGCTAATCATGCTTGAAAACCACGTAATCTTATCCAGGGCAAAATTCATATCATTATGTAAGGAGAGTTCAAGTGCTTCCCCCTTATTTTAAAATAATGTTAAACTGGGATTACGCTGTATTATGTTCCTTTTGGACCTTAAATGTCCATGTGCATTCATATCAACCGTCTGGCTGTCACATCCGTACTTACTGCCTCAGTGAGTAACAGTGAAGGAAACCAGCATATTAGCTCCTGGAACAAATGGGGTCTTTTCTTTATAGGAAGATAGCTGGGACATAACTTAATATAACTGCTCCCTGTTCTTCTTAATGGAAAGATAAGTGACATGACAGATGTCATGTCAGGTGACAGATAAATGAGTATTAATGAACTTCCAGGCTGCTGAAGTTTGAGAATATAAAAACATGCCCTACCCTCTTAAGAGAATTCTCATTGTCCATTTTTGAGTAAAAAGATGATATTTTTGAGCAGCATATTAGTGTGATTTGTTTTGTTAGATTTTGAAGTAGCCTGTATACCACAAGAATAAACACACAGCCATCTGTGCCTGCTACATCCAGAGTTGATTGTACACTTCTGCAACTGAAATACGTGCACAGAATTATACGAATATATAACGTGGACATCTGAGCACATAGATTTATTTTGTCAGACACGCAGAACTTTGTGTGATGTACACGCATGTATTTTGTGTATTCACCACTTTTACTGTGCTCATGAACTCATACACCTCTGCAGGTACCTGTAGGTAAAATCCTCTCATTATCCACATCGAGGGCTGATGGCAGAGCTTGGATTTTTTGGATCTAATTCTCTGTGTAGTGAATGACTTGCATGTACCTTTGTGCTGCATATCTATTTATAGACCACGCAGTGTGCAGCATGTGGGGCAGATTTCTGTGCTGTGCTTTGCCTGTGAACAGCCCCGTGTTGGCCAGGACTGGCACGGCAGGTACAGGAATATCTATATAATATACATATCAGCGCATTATGAGCAGCTCATTGAGTTTAGCGCAGTGCTCCTTCTGCTGCTTTTGTGCAGCTCATTATAGAGACGTACTTGAGTTTGCTCAGTTGCTTATCCCAAAGGCCAACTTTTGATCTTCTCTTGGGAACCTGTCGCACTGCCTTGGTTTCTAGGTACCACAGCCAATGTGTTTACCAACTCTTTTTCTCTTTCTCGCCCTTTCTATTATGTGTCCCCTTTTTTCTGCCACACAAAAGCTCTGTGCGGTGCTTGCGTGTGGTCCCCAAGAGATGCGGGCTCGGCGAGGAGCCGGTTTTCGGTGAGGCGCTGGGCTGGAGGATCTGTGAACCCGTGCAATTAGCAGTTTAGATCTGGGACCCCACGTGTGGGAGCGGGGCCCGCGGTTGTGCCCAAGCGATGGGGACAGCCTCCCTCCGGGCGAGTGCACCGACCCCTGGCAGAAGGGTCACCCGAGCTGCAGACAGCCCCCGAGCTCAGGAAAAACCCAGAGATCAGAGCCACAATCTGTAGCGGGGTGTCCTTCCCCCACAGCACCCTGTGCACAACACACGGATTCAGAAAGGGATCATTTGGAAAGCATTTGCAAACATATGGGTCGGTTTTAAGCTAAGGCTTCTTTAATTCACTGTGTTTCCTAGGGGTTTTTTTGAGGGAGGAGTTTGTTGGAGGTTTGGAGGGGGGTTGTTTTGTTTTCTTTGGTGGGGGTGCAGGCTCTCACTGCAAAAAGCCTGGCTGAGGGGAGGAAAAAAATAAAAAAGAGGAAGGCTGAGTGGTGAAATAAAGAACACAGCAAAGCTTCCCCCAAAGCAGCTTGTTCCCAACTCATGTCCCTTACACAGAGATTAAAAGAACAAACACTCCGCTCTTCTTAATGATGGCATTACCAAGTATAATTAATTAGAAGGGTAGCAAAAGGAATCAGATCCCTGATGCTAATTACTTTCCTAAAAGGATAATGTGCTCTTATGTTACCAGTCTAGATCTGACAGAAATATGCCTATTACTGCTGCCGCTGCTAATAATCAAGTGTAAAAATAAAATCCCCATGGGACATACACGTCTGGGTTTATTTATATGCATGTATATAGAGATACTCACTATAGGCACTCACTATGTATAAGTGTACAAATACACGTGGGTAATCACTTCGTGTTTATGTATTTATAGTTAGAGTGTTTCTTTAGACATACATGTTGACAGACAGCCAGGCAGAAAGACAAATATTTATGACACCACTTCTCTGCAGTGCTACCACCAAAGGAGGGGAATCATAAACAAAAGCTCCCCCACCTTTGCCACTCTTGGCCTGTGCAATTAGGTCTGGGGTGGGAGCAGGGTTGTGTTTTCCTTTTCTTGGATGGAGATGTGATGGCCCAGTAGGCTGGCTGGTGAAGAACTAATGACTGGGTGGCATTGATTTGCAGAGGAATTTTAGCTGCAGAAAATGATCGAGGTTCTTCAGCGAAAGATTTATCTCAGCAGACTGGACATATTTCGCATAGCCTGCTCTGGCACTGTGAAGGATTCCTAAATAAATGGTGGATTAGCAGTTAAAACACACAGGCTTTGGGTATTCGGTGGGAGACCTGTGTTGCGGAGTTGCTACCGTTGTCACTTTAAGAAGCTAGAGGAGATGTAGAATGCAGCCCGAGTAAAATCCTGACTGTCCAATGACTTCACTCTACACACATACAGTGCAGGGGTCTACGGGCTGTTCCTACAACCGCATCAGCCTGTTCACCTGCACCCTTCCCCCATCTCCTTGCATGTACAAGCACACAGATGTGACAGACCTGTGGCTGTGAACATACAGTGCGTGCACACACCCCCCTCTGTGCACACCTACACCCACTGTCCGTTTCTCTGTGTGTGTGCAACGCCTGTGGACGTAGATGTGTTTCCGCCTGTGAGCACATTTGTGCCCAGGCTGCATGTCTGTGAGCATACATTTGTCTGTGTAGCTGTGCATATATGTCCCTCTGCATTTTGCTAGCAGAAAAAAAAAACATATATGTAGATCTGTGTACATGTATGCAGGTGTGTGCCACATACATGAGCAGAGGCTTGACGTGGTATTTTTAGTAGTGGCCCATCCTTCCAAACAGCCTCCTAAAATATTGCTCTTCCTTCCAGTTCCTGCCTCCTGATCCTGCATTCCCCCAGACTGTGAGTTTTCTTCGGGACTTGAGGCTTTTACCCAGTGCTCCTCAGTGAGCAGAAAGCAGTAAGTGCAATTTAATGTATTATTTATGAGTGGTGGGAAAGTCTAAGGGGGTTTTAATCTCTGCTTCTCCACTTCCTTCCCAGATGAAAACCATTTCACCTCCCTTCCCAGATATTCAGCTCCAGTGTGCTCCCCCACCCCATTCCCATCTGCGTCTTATTTGTACAAATGTTCCTGTGTCTTTAGAAATCATCTTAAAAAAAAAAAAAAAAAAAGAAAACCCCTCACCAAACCCATATTGTACTTAAACATTTGTGAAGATTTTGTTTCTCTCAATATGGAAGCGAGAGGGGGCTCTGGGAGGGGCTTTCATGGAGAAATGTCTCATTCAGTCTGCTGAGCCCCCTCCTTGAAGTTTCTTTTCAAGGCTGTTGGAAAGTTGGGCAAACTGAAAAGCAAAACAATAATTAGAGATAATTGCTTGTGTCCAAACACAGGCATCAAAGCCTTGGGGGTCTCATTTGTGATGGGCCTTGGTGTGTGATCCAAAAAGAAAAAAAAAAAAGTTAAAAAAAAAAAGGTGACCCTTATTTTATTTATTGAGTGGAGGAACAGAGGGAAAGTGCCAGATGGAAGGACCTCAGAGCAATCTCCAACGGCTCAGCCCTGCCTGCTTGGGCGAACAGGCACTGAGGCCAGGATAAAAGGGATAGAAAGCAGGGTCAGGAGAGGTTGCATAATTACTAGGGTGGAGGCAAAAGGGGTGAAGGGGGAGACAGGGGTCTCTCTGGCCCCACCGTGGGTATCTGTGCAGCCCCACCAGCTCTGTGTAGCTGGTGACATCCCCAATACCCATCCTAGGTACCGGGGATGTTGCAGGTTGCCACAATCAGGGGTAATATAGCAGTCATGATTTTCAGAGGGCTGAGTCACCCCCTTTTCTTCCTCCCAGCTGTATCCCTAGTGGGGATCCAATTTGACACAGACCAGAGAGGCTCTGCCCCAAATTCCTCCCTTATGGGATGGAGTGCCAGCATGAGTGTGGCAACCCCGGGGTTACCCATAGCACAGGCAGCCCTGGATCCCTCGTGTTTTTACTGAAAACAAGTTAGGAAGGGGTGCTGGGGAAAGAAATAAGGGGAAGGGTTTGTAAAAGGCACAGGTGGTATAAAAAAAAAAGTCCCCCCACCCATGAAGTGGTCTCATCCCCCAGATTTTACTGGAAAGATGCATTGTCATGGCTGCGTATGATGCAGGAAGAGGTCCGGGCAAGAATGGGGGTGTCAGATTTAGGGGGACTGGATCACTTTCGAGGGGGCCACAGGGGCCTGAAGAAAAACAGCAGATGAGAGCAAATGAGCATGGGGTATCTCTGCAGGAGAGGGATAACGGGAACTCTCCAGGGAACCCTTGTCTCTTCTCCGGCTTTCAAAGGCACCAGTTCACATGCTAAGACATTGCCGAGGTTTTCGCCCCGCCTGTCCCTCGGTAATGGGTTTGTAATGACCTAAACGATTTGCTGATTAGGGACAATAAATCTGCCTTGCCGTGAGGGGTGTCCCTCGCCGGGGGGGACCAGGGGGACTCACCCGTTCCCGAGCAGGAAGGTGACAGTGTTTGTTTATTTGGGCTGCTGGGAATTTGGCTGCAGAGCTGGAGACGTTTATCTCAGCATCTGTCCCCGCGTCTTTCCAGGGGGATAACACCGGGGCTCAGACAGAGGGAGAGGAGACTGCTGGGGTGGGTTTACCAGTTCTCTTGGGTAGGGGTGGGGTGGGGGAAATGCATGGGGCGGCTTTGCTCG
>NW_008632853.1:0-5984 GCF_000691845.1 Merops nubicus | reverse complement strand
ACTAGATTTAGCAGTGTGGCTTAGCATCCCGCATGACAGAGTTGATGTTCATCTCTTCACTGGTGATGGCAAAGGCTATACATGTGCTTTCTTTGTGGGTTAAACCAAAGAGATATCTGCAAAAAAGAAATGAGGGAGTTTCTTGTTGAGCATAGAAGAGACCAATGCTCTGTGGTAGGAATTGAATTGAGGAGTATTATCAAGCTACAGTGTAAGGTACAATATACGAAGGGATGTTTGGGACTCTACAGTGTTTTCATGGAATAATTTCCACTTGATGTAACCTGATGAATCCAATGTACTAAAAGAGCTAGGCAATTCCTGCAGTCCTGGACAAAGTTGTTGAACAACATCCATGGCTCTCCCCTCATCTACCCACCCAGTCAAGCCATCATAGGAGGCTATCAGACTGGTCAAGCATGATTGCCCATGGCAAATCCATGCTGACCAGTCTCAACAAACTTCTTTTCCTGCACATGATTACAGATGACCTCTAGAATGAGCTGTTCCATTACGTTTCGAGGGGTGCAGGTGAGGCTGGCTGGCTTGTAAGTTCCCGGGTCCTCCTTCTTGCACTTTTTGAAGGCTGGATTGACATTTGCTTTCCTCCATTTATAAGGCACCTCTCCCTTTCTCCAGCACCTTTCAAAGAGAGTAGCATAGCAATAAAATCTGACAGCTACCTCAGCACTCATGGGTGCATGTCATTAGGGCCCATGGATTTGTGGGCGTCCAGTTTGACCACATGATCTCTAACCTGATCCTGTTTAACCAAGGGAAAGTCTTCCTTTCTCCAGACTTTCACTCTTACCTCCAGGGACTGGTATTCCTGAGAGCAAGCCTTAGAAAAGGTGGCATTCATTTTACTCCACCTTCTCTGTATCCTCTGTCACCAGGGCACCCAGCTCATTCAGCAGTGGGCCTACACTTCCTTCTTCCATCTGAATTTTTCCAGAAGCTCCTTGCTCATCCATGCAGGTCTCCTGCCTCCTTTGCTTGATTTCTTACTCATAGGAATGTACTGATCATGAACTTGGAGGAAGAGGTGCTTCAATATTAACTAGCTTTCTTGGGCCTCCCTACCTTCTAGACTCCTAACTCATGAGATACCTTCAAGTAGGTCTTTGAAAAAGCCAAAGTTTGTTCTCCTGAAGACCAGGGTTGCAATCCTACTTATTGCCCCACTTCTTCCTTGCATGATCCCTGAACTCCACTATCGTATGGTCACTGCAGCCAAGGCTGCCCTCCAGCCTTCACATCCCCAACCAGTCTTTCTTCGTTTGTTAGTACAAAGTCCAGCAGCACACCTCTCCTCATTAGTTCCTCCTCTGCTTAGGTCAAAAAGTTATTGTCAGTGCACTGCAGGAGCCTGCTGGACTGCATGTCTCACTGTGTTGCGTTTCCAGCAAATATCAGGGTGGCTGAAGTCCCCCATGAGAACCAAGGCCTGTGATCACAAGGCTGCTTTCAGCTCTCTGTAGAAATCCTCATTGACTTCCTTTTTCTGATCATAGAATCACAGAATGTATTGGGTCAGAAGGGACCTCTAAAGGTTATCTAGTCCAACCCCCCCACAATAAGCAGGGACATCTCAAACTACATCAACCTGCTCAAAGCTTCATCTAGCCTGATCTTCAGTGTCTCCAGCGATGGGGCCTCCACCACCTCTCTGGGCAACCTATTCCAGTGGTCTATCACCCTCATACTGAAGAACTTTTTCCTAATGTCTAGCCTAAATCTATCCTATTCTAGCTTAAACCCACTACCTCTCATCCCGTCACTCCAAACCCTGGTGAACAGCCCCTCCCCTGCTTCCTTGTAGGCCCCTTTCAGGTATTGGAAGGTTGTTATAAGGTCCCCCTGGAGCCTCCTCTTCTCCAGCCTGAACAACCCCAACTCCCTCAGCCTGTCCTCATAGGAGAGGTGCTCCAGCCCTCGGATCATTTTTGTGGCTCTCCTCTGAACACGTTCCAACAGCTCCCCATCCTTCTTGTGCTGGGGGCTCCAGCGCCGGACACAGTGCTCCAGGTGAGGTCTCACCAGGGCAGAGCAGAGCAGCAGGATCACCTCTCTCCATCTGCTGGCCACACTTCTTTGGATGCAGCCCAGGATTTGATTTGCCTTCTGGGCTGTTGTTGCACATTGCTGGCTCATGTCCAGCTTCTCATTTACTAGTCCCCCTAAGTCTTTTTCCACAAAACTCCTCACTAGCATTTCTCCTCCCAGCCTATATTGATAATGCTGGTTGCCCCAGATCAGGTGCAGGACCCTGCACTTGGCCTTGTTGAGCCTCATGAGGTTCACCTGACCCAAGCTTTCCAGCCTGTCCAAGTCCCTCTGGATGGCCTCCTGTCCCTCTGGCATGTCAACTGCACCACCCAGCTTAGTATTGTCAGCAAATTTTCTGAGGGGGCGCTCAATGCCACTGTCTGTGTCATTGATGAAGATGTTAAACAACACCGGTCCCAGTACGGACCCTTGAGGGACACCACTTGTCACATTTTTCCATCTAGACATCAATTACTACACTTTGGGTGTGACCATCCAGCCAATTTCTTATCAGCTGAACAGTCCACCCATTGAACCTGTATCTCTCCAACTTAGAAAGGATGATGTTATGGGGGAAGGCCTTGCAAGTCAAGATAGATGACGTCCACAGCTCTTGCCTTGTCCACTGATGCAGTTACTTCATTGTAGAAGGCCACCAGATTGGTCAGGCAGGACTTGCCCCTGGTGAAGCTGTGCTGACTCTTGGATCATTTCCCTGGCCTCCATGTGCCTTTATCATATCTTCTAGGAGAATCTGTTCCATGATCTACCCAAGGCACAGAGGTGAGGCTGACAGGTTGGAAGTTCCCAGGATCTTCCTTTCTACCCTTTTTAAAAATGGGTGTGATTTTTCCTTTCTTTCAGTCACTATGGACCTCACCTGACTTCCAGGACTTTTCAAATATTATGGACAGTGGCTTGGCAACAGCATCAATCAATTCCTTCTGTACTCTGGAGTGCATCTCATCGGGTCCCACGGACTTGTGTATGTTAAGGTTCCTCAGGTATTCATGAACCTTGTCCTCATTTACGGTGGGAGGTGCTTTGTCTCTCTGGTCACTGTCTCATGGGCCATCTACTTGAGAGCTGTGAGGAGAGAAGTTGCCATTGAAAATAGAGATAAAAAAGTTTTTCAGGTCCTTGGCCTTCTCCTCCTCTGTTGTTACTAACTCACCATTGCTGTTTCTCAGGGAAGGCATGCTTTCTTTGCATTTCCTCTTCTGGTTTAGGTACCTCTAGAAGCCTGTCCTGTTTTCCTTTGCATCTCTAGCCAAATTCAGCTCCAGCTGCGCCTTGGCCTTCCTCACCTCATCCGTACACAACCGGGTGGTGTCCCTATATTCTTCCCAGGATACTTGTCCCTGCTTCCACTACGTGTGCAGTCTTATCTTGTCTTTTAGTTTAGCATGGGTTAGTCAAGACCTGCTGGTCTCTTTCCTTCCCTACCTGATTTCCTACAGCTCAGACTTGAGACTTCTTGTGCTCTATGAAAAGCATCTTTAAAGATCTGCCAGCACTGCTCTGCTCCCTTGTCACTAGACAAGGATTTTCTGGACTGTGTCTTAGTGACTAACTCCTTGAAGTGCCAGAGGTTTGCTTTCCTAAAATTTAGGGTCCTGAGTTAGCTTTTCTTCTCCCTCATACCCCTTAGGACTGTGAACTGCACTAATGCATGATCACTGCAGCCCAGGCTGCCTCCTATCTTGATGTCCCTGATGAGTTCACCAGCGTTTGTGACCATCAGGTCTAATGTTACATCCCCTTGGTTAGGGGCATCTATTTCCTGCCTTAGGAAGTTGTTGTGAAGCCGCTCCAGGAGTCTCCTGGATTGCCTACAGCTCGATGTGCAACTTTTCCAACATATATCGGGGTGGTTGAAATCCTCTTGTAGGATGTGAGCCTGCGAGCACTATGTCTCCTGGAGCTGGAGTAAGAAGGCTTCATTGATAAGCTCCCCTTGATTGAGTGGCCTGTAGTAGACACCAACCACAAGGTCCCCTTTGTTATCTCGATCCCTGATTCTTACCCATAAGCTCTTGACCTTCTCATGGCTATTCTTAAGGGACAGCTCTTCACAGTCCATCAATTTCTTAACATAGAGGGCAACACCATCAGCCTTCCTTACATTCTTGTCCTTCCTGAACAGTTTGTAGCCATCAATAGCCATGTTCCATTTGTAGGATGCTTCCCACCAAGTTTCAGTAATGGCCACTATGTCATAGCCTTCCTGCAGCATGGTAGCTTCCAGTTCTTCCTGTTTGTTGCCGAGGCTGCGTGCATTGATGTAGAAGCACTTCAGCTGGGCTGCTGGATGTGTTATCGTCTTAGAGGGACATCCCTTTAATTCCCAAGGGTGTTCCTCGACTGTTATCCTGTTGTTCTCCCATTCCTCTAACTGTGGCATGTTGTCCTGTTGCTTATCACTGATGATCCTAGCATCACTATCCTCTCCTGCCTTCACATCTAGTTTAAAGCCCTGTGAATCAGCCCCACCATCTCTTGGGCAAGGATCCTCTTCCCTTTTTCTAACAGTGATCAAGTGGCCTGCAGTAAACACCCACAACATCCCTCATAATAGCCTGCCCCTTATTTTTTATCTATCAAGTCTCTACTTGTTCTTCATCCCCCGCTAGGAGGAGCTTGATACATTCCAGGTTGTCATGTTTTAGCCTCAGCTGGGAGTTAAACACCAGTAGGTGGTGGCCATTCCTCCCTTCCCACCTCCCCTGCCACATGGAGGGGGAGGAGAATCAGGAGGAAATGAAAACACAGCCTGGTGGGCTGAGATAAGGACAGTTTAACAGAACAACACAAAGAGAGGCAAGACAACAACAATAATAATAGTGAAATAATATATAAAGCAAGTGATAATAAACTCCTTACTCAAGATGCAGTTCTCCTGGCATAAGCCTCAAACATGCTCCAAGGGCCAGCCCTTCTCCTTATACAGAGGGCATGACATCATCATTATGTTATCAAATACTCCATTGGCTGGTTCGGTTGTTTATCCCAGTTGTGGTCCTGCCCAGCTGCAGCCTTACACCATCATTCATTCCCACATGGAAGAGGAACAGTGTTTAGTAATCTGTGCTCTTGACAAGATGTGACACCTTCTTGGTAATGTCTCGGATCTTAGCTCCCAGAATCCCTCTCGTGACTCCCTGTCAGGTTGACAGATGGATGCCTCAATGCCCTATAACAGAAAGTCACACACTATGAGCACACCTAATTTCTTTTTATGGTATCTACTACATGTTACTGTTGAAGTTTCTCCCTGTTGAGCTTGCTCGTGGGTGTCTATAGGTGTTAAAGGTTCATATGTGGCTTTGGTGGGGATGCTGGAAGATGAGGACTGAAGCAGAGTCCTGCTTTTGTGGGTCACCAAGGTCCAAGGTGCCTTATTGTCAGTGACATCCTCCCGCTACAGGAACATGCTGATGAAACCACCTAGTTCTGTTACAGCTCCTCTAATTCTGTGTAGGTTTATAACTGTTCCTTGCAACCTGGACACTTGGCACAACAGATTGTCAGTCTGCACAAACCTTTTGCAGGTGCTTACCTTTCCACCAGGAGAAGGGTCTGGGCACTCGCTGCAACCTACTGCCTGTACTGAAGTCTTCCTTTTTTACCAGTTCCATCTAGGTGGATATGTCAAACATCTCAGGGGCTTTCTCTGTAGGAACACTGAGTTTAGCTCTGAGGCAAGTATTCACTATTTTGTCAGAGATCTAAACTAGTTCCTTGGGCTCTGGACCTACAAGCTGGATGCAGAGCCCTCCCTGTGCAACCTCGCATGTGAACTGCCATGCCGTGCCCTATTTTCAGCACTCCTGGTCGCTCTCACTGGTGTGGTGGTTTAAACCACTTTTATTGTTCAGGGGCAGGTTCAGTAAAGGTGACGGTAAAAATGAACAAAATTAGCAGCAAGTGAACAG
>NW_008632852.1:99650-116257 GCF_000691845.1 Merops nubicus | reverse complement strand
ATTTTATTTATATAATTATTTGTATTTTTATTTATATTAGCTTTCACATGCAGATATGATTGGAAGTTCAGAGCCAGATTCCTTCAAATCTCCTCTGTCTTGGGTAGCTGGGAACTTAAAAACTTCTCCAAAACGACACTTGGGGATTTCTTACAAAGTCTGAACTCAGACCAGGTTTCTAAAACGTGATGTGAAATTTTGTAACGGAATTCCACTGTCTATGCCGGCCAGTGGCCAGGGCAGCTCTCAGCAGGTGGCAGTGATGGGCTGCCTCTGCCTTTCTGAAGGTCCAGTGAGACCAGTGAGGGATGCTGGGAATGAAAACTGTGTTTACATTAGTGATGGCATTAAGAAGTAGTAGGTGGGTGTTTGCACATGGGATGACCTGTGAACTCTGCAGAGAAGTGGAGCTAAAATCTGACCCGAGACTCAGCAGTGCTGCTGCAGTGCAATGAGCTAAAAAGAGCTCCTTTTATGATTTTTTTTTTAAGCAATTGGGGTTCTACTCACTGGGATATCAAGGCAGTAAAACCTTCAGTGTGTCTACTAATCAGGCAGAGCACCCCAGCCTTTGCTGAAGTTGTTCTCTGTGGTGCAGCACTCCGCCCAGGTCATTGTGCCTGGAGCAGGTGGGAGCTGGTGCTCCTCCACCATGCCCGCTCCCAAAGGGCTCAGCATGCTGAGGTGCTCCCCAGGAGGGGTCCAGCATCCAAACGTCACGTGGCTCTGCTCCCACCCACGATGCCTGCACCCCAGAGCACTGCAGAGGGCAACTCCTTCCTGACAGAACCTCACCATGTGCTGTAGGGTTCAAACTAAAGGGCCATAGAATGGTTTGGGTTGGAAGGGACCTTTCAAAGTCCAGAGTTTAAGTCAGAACTACCCTTCTCAAAATATCTCTAAAACTTTATTCTTTCATCTGGCTTATATTTGCATAACTAAAAGACACTGGCTAGGTTTTAATTTGAAACTTCTTGTCCTTTTAATATTTTAATATAGCATTAGTATTTTACTGTCCTGCATAGTATGTTAGCTCTAGCTTTTCAACTGAAAGCAAAGATTGGTTTGTAGGGTAGCAACACATACAACTCTGCATAAAGCTGTGCCTGATGACACAACATTTTGGCATGAAGTTTTTGGGGGCTTCAGCATAAAGATGTTCATATTTTTTGATGTAAGTGAAGCCATGTTGAACTTTTCCTGCCTGTGGGACGTCCAGGGGCACTGTGATAGTGCTGGATGGAGCTGTACCTGGGATGGAGGAACAACACTGGAAGAGGCACAAAGAGGAGTCCTCTGCTCTGATACTTGCCCAGAGGAAAAGAACCTGAGGAGGTTGTTTGACAGTGGGTGGAAGATGATCCAGGAGTGTGCCCAGGTGTCCAAGAAGATCAACAGCATCCTGGCTTGTATCAGCAATAATGTGGCCATCAGGACTACAGCAGGGATCCCCCTCCCTGCACTCAGCTCTGGTGAGGCTGCACCTTGAATGCCAAATTCATTTTTGGGCCCCTCACTCCAAGAAGGGCATTGAGGGGCTGGAGCACGTCCACAGAAGGGCAATGAAGCTGGGGAAGAGTCTAGAGCCCAAGTCTGGTGAGGAGCAGCTGAGGGACTCTTTTGCTGACCACATATCCCAATAAGGATATTGTCATAGACAGACAGCAAACAAGCCAGATTCTTCCCTCTGATCTTAAATCGTATGCAAGGGATCTGAGGTGGCCAGCCACTGGAGAAGTGAAAAGGTTGATATGTTCACTCACAGTGCAAGACACAGTGGAGACAGGAGTGAAATGACCGAGGACCCAGCCAACCAGTCCAATTCCAATTGTGTGGCCATGACCATAGAATGATGCCATTATTACAGATATATTCCTTCCTCTGTTCCAGGCCATACTGATGTCCTGCTGCTGCAGGGGGCCCTGCCTACAATAGGCAGTTGGGGGCCCTTCTAGTAATTGGAAATCCTACATAGTCTACCCACTACCATAAGTAACCTACCCCCAACTCACTGCAGGCAGAGCCACCTTTTGTGCTGTTAACTTGGTGGTGGGACACCTTATGTTAATATTGAAGGCAGGGCACCTGGTGGTGATCTCCTAATTGATTCCCACCCAAGCCTAGCCAGACCCTGGGTGAAAACCAACCAGGAAGGTCTTTCCTGCCTGTTTGTGGACACCACTCATATGTCAACCCTGATTCAGGGCTGCGGGCTTAAACTCCAGCACTTCAAGGACCCGGGGTTGTTGAGCCTGGGGCAAAAGAGGCTCGGGGGACACTTTCTCACTCTTGACAACTCCCTGAAAGGAGGTTGTAGCATGGTGAGTGTTTGGCTCTTATCCAAAAGAACAAGGAATAGAACAAGCGGAAACGACCTCAATTAGGAACAATTTCTTCCCTGAAAGGGTTGTCAAGCCATGGAACAGGATGCTGAGGGAAGTGATGGAGTCCCCAGCCCTGGAAGGATTGAAAAGCCATGGATATGTGGTGCTGAGGGACACGGTTTGGTGGTCGACTTGGCAGTGCTGGGTTAACAGTTAGACTTGATGACCTTAAATATCTTTTCCAACTTAAACAATTCTGTGATTCTACACAAGTGGGTCAGTTTTAAATTTTATCCCCAGTGCTACCATGCAACCTGATACAGCATAGTCAAGCCTTGTAGAACAACTGACCCCATAGTGAACAATCCTACCTATAAGAAATGTAGTACAAGAGCTAAAATTATTGCATTTGGAACTTGGGAGGTGCATGACCAGAAGAGCGATGCTTGTCTCTTCCTTCCAGGTGGTGCAGCTAGGTGTCATGCATGTGCCTCGGCTGAGTGCTAGCAACTGCCTCACTTTCCAACGAAAACCAGCTTGCTGAGTGCCATACAGCTGTGCTGCACCCCTAGCCCAGGAACCCTGCTCCCCTCAGGCTCACATCTCCATCCCCTTGCAAACCCAAGGATGCTCCTTGCAGAGGAGTCCCATGAGCTGCCTGTGGAGCTTTAACCGTGTTAAGCTTCATGTTAGATGTGAAAAATACCACTAAAGAGACTTCCACCCACTCTGTGCTACACTTCCCCTCTCTTGGATGTTCTTTGTATAGAGAAAAAATCCAGCAGATCCTCAAATATTTTTTCGCTGCACAGAGGAAATGACAAAGTTAATGGAACATTGAAGTTTAACGTTTGAAACGCAGTTCAAAGAGAATGTTCATGTACTTAAAAGAAAAGAAGAGCTTATTTAACTTGCTAAATTGAGGCTTTTTTATACTTAAAGTTACACAGAAATCCATGATGGATAAAGTCTGGGTTCTGTGGTTCAGGAATTGGATGAACTCAGCTGCATTTAAAGGCAGAAATCATGGTTTTTGTTACTTACATTTTCACTTTTGATTCCAAGGGCTGTAAGTTGATATGATATCTTTCGATATTATTTTCTTCATCCATAGCAAGCTGATGGCTATGGAAAAGAAAAATAAAATGGGTTTAATGCAACTCAGCATGACATTTCTGCAATCACTGTGAATTAATCCCAAAATTCTGACAAGAACATACAAGAGCTGCTTATTATAAGGTGTTGCTGTCTTTGGAGGAAGGCATCTGGGTCCCTGTATCCAGCCCCATTTGACTGTTAACAAAAAGTATGAATTTGGATCAAGTTTTGAGATCAGAGCCTGCCTGAGTCCTTCCAGATGCTGCAGCTCCAGAGACAGGCACACCCAGCAAAGAAGCTGCTGCAAATAAAGTAAAAAAAAAACTCCCACAAAAAAAACCACTGGCAAATATAATAGATATTCTTGCTAAATTAACTTTCATCCCTGGGGCTACGTTTGAAAAGCCGGAGAGTAAAATGGAAAGTAACAATGGTAATGCCAGTAGCAAATGAATTACATCAGCAAAAGCCATACAGGAATATGAAGAAAAAATTCTTTGTAATAAATGATGACTGAGGAATTGGTGCTGCAAACCGATTGCTTTGAGAAAGCAATTTTTAAATGCTAGAAGATAAAAGTCAAACATCTCAGGACGCTGCTTTGGATGGGACTAGCAACACGAATGAAAGGTCTTCGCATGAGAATTTGTAAAATTAGACCCCAACCTGTGGAGTTATTTTGAGACTTTACTGGACACTTAATTACATCATTCAGTCAGCAGCAGTTTTCAGAAATTATCCTCCTGTAACTAAAAATAAGAATTGTTTATGGGAGAGATACAAAATTTGGAATGTTTAGTATACTACTGAGCAAAAAATAGTTCACAGAAAGAGTATGACCCCTGAAGGGCTTGTTGCCCATTTCACTTTATCACACGAAATACTGCAGAAATCACACATTTACCTTGGAAGCAAGTCTTTGCCATCATTGACCTGTTCCAAGGTGTGCTGGAGCCTTTTGAGTTCTTCCTACAAAGAGAGGAAAAAACATTTCAATGTGCTTAAGGGAAGTCCTTGGTTGACCTTGGAGATTCCTGCTCAACCTCAAAACATTGTTGAAATGCTGGGGTTTGAGCCCCAAATTAAGGTTGACGTATGGGTGATTCCCACAGCCCTTCATAAAGAGGTGGTGAGTTTGCCTTATAGCTTCCCCCCAGGGTGCAGCCGGCCCTGCAGGGAGAGCCATAAGGGAAATGAGCCCCAGGGGTCCCGCATTGAGTTGACAAAGGTCAGGTGTGTGCTTGGGGATAAAAGCTGGGACCACTTGCAGGGAGTCAGGAGTGTCTGTCTGTGGAGTGCACTCCCCAGAGCTTCCTGGTTCAGGGCGCACCGCCTGCCTCTCCCTGGAGGTGGGCCCCAGTCTGTTTAGACCTTTGCGAACGTGGGCGGATCGGGTGAGAGTCACTATGTGGGCACCTTTTTCTTATGTATTTAACTGGCTGGTCTGGCTGTTTCCCATGCCAACTATGGGAAACCTCAGCTCACTGTTTATACCACCTGTTGTGGGTCAAGTCACATCTTTTGTGGGATCATTGGGGGTGGTGTCGATTATGTACCAGCTGATTGACTTGTTTGTACCCCCGGTGGTCACTCATATCATAACGTTTTTGTATACAATACAGTCTCTGTATTGGATTCTCTTCCTGCTGGTGCTATCATTTTTGTTGGGCCTGGTCATTGGCAAAACAATTGTGAACCAACTAAACAAAAGGGTCCCCTCAGATAATGTCCACATGAGTGCTTTCAGATTTAGATATCCAAAATAATGACAAAGAAACCAAGATATTTATCAATATGTCTAGCACAAGTTTGAAAGAAAACATCAGACCTACAAAAAGAACAGGCAGAGTGAAAGAGGAAAGTTTTCCTTTCATGCCTCAGATGTGTGGCTGCTTTGATTTGAGAGGAGATGGTCTTGGTAAGAGGTAAGTGAGCATCAGCTCGTACTTTCAGGCACTTCTTTGTTCTGCAATCAAACAGTATTCAGTCTTGTAATTAAGAGTCACTGGCTGAGGTTTACAGCCTGATGCCATCAGATACTCTTTCAATAGCAGAGATGTCACAAATTTAACTGCAGAAGCGTAGCTAGAGTTCCCAGCACCCATGCTAATGTCCCAGGAAAAATCTACCCATGATGTTCAGAAGAGTTGGCTTCAAAATCTAACTTGCAGGTTGTTATTGTTCAGAATGGGTGACAGTTGAGGGGTGGAGGAGAATCTAGTTGAGATGAAGTGTGGACAATTCCTGGGCTCCCCAATTTCCATCCCCTCACAGGGCACACCCCACAGAGTGCCCTGGCATTGCTGGGACACCCACGCACAGAGCACATGTGCCCCGTTTCCTTAAAAGCTGGGCTGAGAAGCTGACATTGAACCCCCAGAGTTCTGCCCTGTGATGCAACACAAAGGGCACCGCCACCCCAGCATGCATGGACGTGCCTTCAGGTCTGTGTTCATATAATTACTGTTTGATAATTAAGCAATGCTGGAAGATGAGAAGCCTATGCAAAACACAAGGATGTGAACTCATGACTTTTTTTAGCTCATTAAGTTGGGAATCAAACGTAAAAGCACAAGCTACTCAGAGTAAGGAAGGAGGGTAATTTGCCTCACGCCTACCTTGCATACTGATGCAGGATTCCCAGGAAGGCTAAGAGCATTAAAAGGGCAAAACAAGAATATTTTTGTCTTGTAATTCTTATCTGACCTGGGGATGAATCAAAGATTTTTGTTTCCAACAAGACTGTTACAATCTCCAGGAGCACACCAGATCAACCAGCTCTACCTTCTGCTTTCCCAATAAAGCTGATTTTGTCAGAGAGATTTTATGTGGCACTTTTTAATCCTGTACAAGATTGTACCCTGTTTGATGTGAAACAAGATCACACTTGGAAGCTGATTTACTCCTAACACAGCTCTCATTTCTTCCCAGCCTTGGTAGGACTATTGCTGCAAAATATATTTTACGCATAAACTAGATTTGTCAAGACGACAAGTGAGATGTTTCTTCAGTCTTTGCCCCTCTGGGTCTCTTGGTGTAGCATCATTTTCTGGACCCTCTGCAGCTGATAAAGCACTGCATGTGATTTGGGAGCCCGGCTGCAGCCTACCACCCATCAACCCATGGAAATGACCTAGCCATGAAACTTCCTTTTATTTTTGCTTTTTTTTTTTTTTTTTCCTTCCCTCCTCTGAGGAACATCATTTTCTGGCACGTTAAAACCAAGCAACTTTTAACATTGTTTTCTTTGAAGCACAGTTCAGTTCAGAAGATAACCTTTTCTTCTCCCATATTATTCCCCTGGTCATTTTTTTCAGCATACCCCAGAGCTACATACGATAATTTAGAATGTGAAAACAATTTGCAATTGACTTTATATATAGCTCTGGGTGACAAAACCTGCATGACTTACATAAATCATTTCTTGTGTTTGACATCATTTTCTATTAACCTCAGGGTGAAGACTGAACAAAAAAAAGAGAAAGTAAAAACCAAAATCAGTTGTGACGTTTTTGGTTACTCAGCCTTTCAATTAAACATCACTGGACAGTCTTTATAAAAGCTGTAATATAAGGCAACGAGAGAAGGGGCATAGTAATGTTTGCATAAATGGGAAGAGAAGGAGACATAAAATCTATACTAATTTCAGTTTTGCGTCATTAACCATGAAGTATTGATTATTGCTCCTTCCAACAAAATTTATGAAGCTAGCTCTGCTGCTGTGCCCACAGAAAGCGATTTGGATGCTCTGCCCTCAGCCCCCGGCACAGGAACTGATGGGTAGCAGGGATGCTGCTCTTTCAACCCACAGCCTTAGGAGTTGCATCTCCCAGCCTACACCAGGAGCGACCCAGCTGCAAACTTGAACTTCAGAAAATTAAATTGGAAGAGATCCATGCTCCTGTTGGAATACACGGTGAATTACGATGCCCCTAGAAACCTTGTTATAATGTAAACACATTGTAAATTTTACTGCAGTTTTCATTTTCCTACTTGAGTTGAATGCAGACATTAGCAGCAACTGGGTACCTATAGACACAGAGATACCTAAGAAAGTAAAACCAATGAAAGCCTGAAGTGCAAGACTGGTGTTGAGAGCAAACTGAAGTGTCTTTTTCTAGGCTTTAACGTGTACATTACCCATTAATTATCTTCCAGCCTGTAGATCTGTACTTTTAGGAAACTAGGCCGCTGCAATGACTCAATTATCACCTGTAACCTGGTGGGACAGAGCAAGGGGCTTTGTAGAGTTTATAGATTCCTGCCAGGGAAAGGTCTGCATAAAAGAGCCATCTTAAGCTGCACCGAGCTGGCTCCCAGCACAGGCCACACTTCGTGAAAGCCTGACTTGGCTTTGCTGTCAGTATTTACATAAGACATTTTTTTATGCTGTGGGTGGCAAAAGACTGGCCTAGGTTGCCCAGAGAGATGGTTGACGCCCCACTCCTTGAACCATTCCAGGTCAGGCTCAGTGGAGCTCTGAGCAACTTGCTCTAGTGACAGATGTCCCTACTGACTGCAGCAGGGGTAGACTATATGACCTTGAAACACCCCTTCCAACCCAAGGCATTTCATGATTCTGTGATTTAGTTAAAGCAAGAAAATTCAGAGTCCCTTTCCCTTGTTCTGTGCAAATCAGCTCTTCTTGGCTCCACGCAGCCCAAGGACAGGCTCTGCGTGTGCATGTCCAGTTGGATGATTTAACAACCTCACTCAGGTGCCTTCAGCAGTTTTCAGGGCCTTTTTTTTTAATGGATGGACCCAGGGGTTGGCATAGACCTTGGTCTTTGTTTGGGCTTGCACAAAAATGCCACCTCTCCTCTGTCTGGCCATGGAGATGATGACAGCCAGCCATGCACTGCAGCTTCAGACACAGAGGAGAAGAAATCTAAAACAACCTAAATGCACTAGTCGCCAACTACTTTTTCAAGAAGAAGCCTGTTTCATAAAAGTGTTTTTTAGTGTAAATTCTAAGGAAAAAAAAAAAATCTGCCTGTCCTAAATCATACCCAGACAAATATTTACCTCCAGTAGCAGGCAAAGACTCTTTTTTGTTGCTATACCCAAAAATACCCATTTAGGTCAGTGGAGCTATTTATACTTGTGGGTTTAGACTAGTACAGAGAAATCAGGGCAGAGGCCACATATTAAAAATTAATTTTCAAAATCCTTTTTGGATGTGCATGCTATTATTTGAGTATCTCTGCCTAAAAGGTCTGTCACTTGCTGCTGAACGAATACACAACTGTCCTTCCCAAGAGGTCAGAGATAGGAAAAGAAAGCTCCAATTTCAGTAGAACTGTGGCCCAAAAATAGCAGTAAGAAAGTTTTTTTGTTTTTTTGTTTTTTTTTTTTTTTATTTTATTTTACAATTAAGAGCATAGCAGTTATTCAGACATGTCAGCTTTAGGTAGTTCTTTATTTCACTGATGTTGTTCTAAATTTTAATAGAAATTTTGTTGAATGGTGATTTTCTATTATGCAGGAAAAGTTCTACATGCAATTCTTCCTCTCCTTACTTGCAAGACACTTGATGAAACACCACAGTTTGAGCTCCTCCTGACACAGAAAGGCCACAGTGACTGGAGAAACCCTATGCTGGGGTGGCACAGTTGGAGCAGTCCATTGCCAACACTGTTCTGAGCTGCTTACACCCATGTCTGCTGTTACACTCATTTTAAAGACTTTGTTTCCCTTTATAACAAAGAATTCCCTCCTCCTGTCTTTTAACATCCATGAAGCATCTCAGGATTTATGTTATGTTGATTCCCTTTATATTTTTTCATTCTCATTTCCATTTATATTTTGCCCCATGTTCCCAGGGAAGACCACAGCCCCTGCATTAAATGATGTAGAATTTGTGTTTCAGGCTGACAGGGCCTGTCAAGCAGTGTGCTAATTAAGCCTCTTAGTAGGATACAATGAGTCTAAAGCGGATAGAAAGATCAGGACCCTTTGCAGCGAAGGCTTTTTATTCGCTGCTATTTTGGGCACCCATTCATGCTGGGGTGGAGGTGATGCCCCCACAAGAAACACATGGCATTACACGGGCAGCCTCCTAAAGCTCTCTGTCCTTCTCAGTACACAAGAGAAGGGTTGTCCCCAAAGCAGCAATCTCTGATGGCACCTGTGTGCCCAATATGGGAATACACAGGGAGCCCCAGTTTGAGCAGGCACAAGACCACCTACCTTAATTCCCATTTCAGGGATGTGTAGTGTTCTGCACCCCTTGCTGGGGGCTGGAACATAAAAGGTAACACTACACTCTGAACACACCGAGTGTTCCGTAAAGTTGGTAATTAAATGTCTGATGGTGACAATGGCTTCCTATCTTGGAACAAAAAGACACATCAGATGACAGTGGCTTTTCTATATTGTCGGCTGAAAGGGGAAGATCCAATTTTCTTTCCTCTGGCAACCCAACAGAGACCTGGGACACTTCAGCTATGAGCATTGAGGAAAAGTACATGAACTGCACAAGATGAATGTAGCTACAGGGTCTCCGTGACCTGCAGCTGTTGGAGTGATCTGCCAGCTCACTTCACAAAACTTGTGCCATTAGTGGGGTTCCCTAAACCTATGTCAGCAAGTTTCACATTCAGCTTGAGAAACAAAAGACAAATTAGCCACGCTGAAACATGGTAGTTACTGCAGAGAGACCCAGCATGGACATTCAGGTTGGATCCTGTATCCTGGCCTGCCACTGACCTCTGATGGCACCTTAGGTCTTTCCATCTCCATTTAAGTCATGATACCTTCAAGGAAGGGAGCAGCTTTTATTTGCCACTTGTGCATCAGGGCTCTGATCTTGATGAGGTAAAAGGTTGTGGTTATTAACTGCTAATTAACAGCAAACAGCTTCAGGCTCTTCCATCTCCCTTCCATCAAGTACTGCCTGTGAGGCTTCTATGTCTCACTCACCTTCCCTGCAAGAGGACCACAGTCCCTCTGCTCCAAATGCTGGTGAGCACAGTGTAAAGGTGTGCAGGCTCTGTCCATGCACCATATTCCCAAGCAAGCCAAACAAAGTGCCAACCAAAACCTGAGGACCACTCAAGGAAAACGTGTGTCACTGAACAGACAACGAGGCCAAGAGTGGGAAAAAAAGGGCAGGCACCACCAGAACATTTTGGGCTGGAAAGAGGTTACCAGTAACCAGAGCAGCACTGGGATGAGCGTTAACCATCACGGCTGCTCAGCACAAAGGAGCATGCACCGCTGCTGCTGCAAGGTTTCTGAGGATCTGGCTGACAAATGGAGCCCATGTGGGAACAGTAGCCATTAGGCAATTAACTCCCACAGTTTATTGCTCACATTTCCATTATTCTGGATACTTAAGAGATACTTCACTCAATATGCATTTTCTCAGTTTATTGAAAATCAAAGTTATGCTTGTAGATCCCAATTGCTACCACTTAGGTTATTCTCTGACAAGAAGGACCATGTTGCTTTCCACTGATCTCCAGCACAGGCCGGCTCTCAGGGAACTATTTCAAAACTAAGTTTCCTCTAAGTTTACTAGCTGATATCTTTGCAGAATACTCTCTAATGTGCCAAAGAGCCCTTTAGGCCCTCCTTACCATTTGACTCAGTTGACAAATGCTTTGTGGCTCCTTACTTGCTTGCCTTGGTGTGTTTAGAAACACATTGTACTGTTGTTTTTTAATGTTCTACCATAATTTTTTCCCCCCATCCTTCACATGTTGTGCATGTCTATAATGTCCTCACGCATGCAGCAGTGGAGCATCACCTGCAATGCCAGCACTGAGAAATCCCTTCTGGCTAAGGAACTTCTCATCCAATTGCTCTGAAATCTCTGTGCTGATTTGGACTGCTTTCAGACTGACTCCTGAGGTTCTCCACAGGAGTTCAGGATGGAGCTAGGGGTGCAAGTTTTGGATCATTTGAATCAGCCTTTCCTGTATCACTGTCCCACAATAATCCCACAATAAAAATAAAGTGCCACACAATTCTCCAGCACTTCTGATAGTTTCTAGATTGCTTTCTGTTCAGCACACAGGGTGACCCAACACAACACCTGGTAGCTGAGCCCCTCACCCTGCTCCTGCCTGCTCACCCACCTGTCCCAAAGCTGGCTTAGGTATCAGAAGCTGGAACCCAATGTTGGGTTGTGGGTACATCCCCTCAGTTCTTTCACTGAAAACCTAACGAGGCAGAGAAGAAGCTTTATTAGAGCAGCGAGTTTAATGCTCTGCCAAAGGTAAATGCCTCACTGCACCATTTCTCAGAGTTTTACTCATTACTGCTTAAAATTCCCAGGGGATGTATTTGCCTCCTATTTCACAGGACACTTTCATCACTTAATAAATATACTGGTAATATTTTAATTTTCTTCATGTAAAGCCCCTTCTTCCTTTTTATACTCTGTGGACATAATATCCAATTGTTTCTCTTCCCAATCTTGTAAATCATGGCATAGCTCTCTTCTCACTCATCATTTAATCAAAATAGAACTCCATACAAAACTTCACTGCTTAAGTGCAAGCCCAGCATAGGGAACAAAAGCAGAAGAGTCTTGGCCTTCATATATTCAAACTGAGCTTGTGTCTGATCCCTTTATTATGATCCTGGCTACATAAGGATGGCCATAACAGCTGATATATTAATTCCTCTCATAAGTGGATGTAAAGGGCCAGAAAGGAAATGCAGCAACACTGGTGGTATCTCCCAGGGGATGGGAGCACTCACAAGATGACCTGTTGAGCTCTTCTCCACTTTCCGTGATATCAATAAATTGTTCTCTTTTTCTTCCTTCAGCTCTGCCCACAGGAAGAGTAATCTACTGCACCATGGCTACAGAACATTATTTCATAGCTACACCAGCCCCGGAATCTTTGCACAAGGATAAGTACCATCAAAAAGCCAAGTCAGATTCATTTTAAAAAGCTTCTTTCTGATGCTGTCACTGCGGTCAGGGCTTTCAACAGCACCACTGCTGCCTCGAAACACAAAAGCTTTTAACTTTTGCCAAGGGAACCAAGTAGAGAGAATGAAGTCTCTTGACATCTTGACTTCTCTGCCACCAAAGTGCTTCTAAAACTACAGCCAGTCTGAACACCAAGGAAAGGGTCTGGAACAGCATGAGTGCTATAGGAGGCTCAGCAAAGAAAGTGTTTCATAGGTTATAGTTCGAAGAAAAAAAAAAATGTATAGATACACAGACTGGAATTCAAGTCCATGGCAAGAAAGCAAATTTCTCACTGAAATCCAGAAATTTTTGGAGGCAGTTATGTAGCTACCCTACAAGTGGCAGCAGGCACTAAATAAGTCACTTAGGGGATGAGGAGATGCTTTAACCCTATCTAGAATTTTAATGCCATTTGTATGGGACCTGATGGGGCAGTGCAAAACCTGCAAGTCACCACAGCCTCACCGAAGCAGAGGATGTGTTACACGTTGTCCATTGTATGTTGCCTTTACTACAGCAACAGCCTACACCAGGGCTAGAGCTGATCAAGACAGCAACCAGCGTGCTGAAAGAAACACTGATTTTTAGAAAGCCAGTTTCCCTTTGGAATAAAACCCAACAATTTTGACATACCAGATGCCACCACACACAATGTTAGAGTAACCAGCCCTGAAGAACAAAAGGCAGACCCAAAATCCCAACAGGGCACATCCAGTGCTGGAAGACTTTTGCTACAGGGCCAAAAGTCTGTCAGGGCTGATCACCTATGGCCACCATACTGCAGAGACAGCAGCAAAGTCTAATAATAATATGTGTTTGAGAAGAAACAAAGGTTTCCAACCCAGTATTGATTTATTTGGAGCAGTACTTCATGTATCTTCATCTATATATCAGTTGTGTTTTACTTTATGGCACAAAAGCTGCACATTGGAGAAAATACCATTGGCCAATTTATGTGGGGAATTGTAGGTGGATTTTTTATGGAGAAGAGACGTGTCCTTATGTGTCACCAACAGTCCAAGTTTCTTCATCTTCACCATTATTTTACCCTTGCTCTGAAGAGCTGCTAAGTGACACCTGCTAAAAAGACACCAGTGTTTTGGTCTAACAGTTAGTTCACAAAGAACACAAATCTGCACCCAAGCCACTGGACTGGAAGAAAGCCACATCTTCCAACTCCCCCCAAGTTTTTCATTGCAAATTACGGTTGAGTCCTGCTTCCTTTTGAGAGAAATATGATGAGATTGCAACCCAGCCAGTGTGAATTTCAACACACCAGGAAGAGGAAGGCAGGGGGAAAATCTGACATGACAGATCCATCTTCTGAACTCCCAGTGGAGGTTTTTTTCCCCCAGAAAATGTAAGCAGCTCTTTTTATAGCTCATGAGCCTACTACTTCTAATGACAACAACAGACGACTGTTTTAAAACTGAAAGGAAATATATTAATCAAATTTTCAGCTTTTCAGCATGTGGTATTGTCTACTCATTTTCACAGAAGACAAGACTGATGAACTAGTTTAGGAATCAGAAGGTTACTGCAAAAAAAAATAAATAATCACACATCTATTACAGAAACACTTTACTACACTTTGTGCATTTCTGAATGGCCCTATTAGGCCAAGCAGTATGTATTTGGTCCACAAACAAAGGAGATGCTTTTTGGAAAGTATGCACAAATATCTATTTCATTGCACTGGAGCTGCACCTCCAAAATGGTCTCCAAGCCATCGACTTCACAGTTCACAACTTCACAAAAAACTGCCTTGGCTTGGACAATGCACCTACAGGGTTTAACACCAAGATGCTTTGTCCTCCAACACTGTATGCATGGGAATACCCACCCCTGGACAGGACAGGCATCCCCATGTCAGGACAGTGAAGACAGAGGTGAGGCAGAAGGACTAGATGACCTCTAAAGGTCCCTTCCAAGCCAAAGGATTCTCTGATTAAGCAGCTCTGAGCCATGATGAGTGTGGATGGGTATGCATGGAGGACGCTGCCAAGGAAGCATGGCCTGGCTCATCCAACCTTACCATGCCACATAGCAGCTGTTTATACAGCAGCTTTGTCTTCAGCCACAGTATCGAGGAGAAACTCTGGCTCCCAGGTGGTGTCACCAGTTCCCAGCCAGCCTGAACACACAGGCCACCATGCTTTGCTCCTATATGCGGGCATCTGAGACATTGTCACCAGCATGGGCAATTCCCTTGCAAGGCACACCAGGGAGAGGTGCCAGCACAGTCAGTGGCCACATGGAATCTCTGGTTGAGGACTCTGGAGCAGAGCAGCTGCATCTACAGATTTTAGGTTCATGGAAGAATACATGCATTCACAGAAATGTTGTTTTCTCTGTTATGATGTACTACGGACCAAACAGTTTTGATTAGGGTCTTAATCTTTATGTATATTGTAATTTCCAAACACTCTTGTGTTTGTCTTCAATGTGAGAAATAGTTTTTCCATGCTGATAATAATGAAACTAGTCACTCATTCTGATGCTTATAACTATGCAAGCACACCAAGAAACCAGCAATCCACTTATTAATGTGCCAGCTGAGCTGTGCTTGCTAGAGACAGAAAGCACAAGTTATGTCACTCTCCATTCCTGTGCTACCTTCCTTTCCATCCCCATCACCTCTTGATGACACAACATGATATTTTCTAATAAAAGTGGAAAACATTTCATATTTAGCAGTCAGCAGCTGCTTAGCCATAAAGATCATTACAGCTGGAGAAACAGAAATAGTCCTCCAAGGCCAAATCCTTGCAGCAGCACAGCACCCTGCATCCTAGCCTACATTCAAGGTCAGGTTGGACAGGGCTTTGAGGAACCTGATCTAGTTAAAGACACCCTGCTTACTTCAGGGTGGTTGGACTAGATGACCTTGAAAGGTCCCTTCCCACCCAAGCCATTCTATGATTCTCTCCTATAATGTCCCTCATCAGCCACTCCAGAATGTACACCCCAGAAGTTTAGCAGTAGCAAAAGACTTGCATTTTTCTGTGCACCCACAAAGCTTCCTCAGCACTCTCAAGAATAAATCCACATCATGCCCAATTGAAGGATGGGCATAATTATGCTAAAAGACACGCACAGGCCAACTAAATCACAGTAGGAAGACTAGCAAAAGGGCTACCTAGGGTAAAGCCAATGCCACAGTCCTTGCTTGGATCCCAACACCACGAGCATTTTAAGATTGAGATAAGAGTACCCTACATTCATAAATCACTACCACCTTGCCAGAGCTGAGCTGTAAGCCCAGGAGCCAACATGGGCTCCTGATCAGCCACTCTACTTGCCCAAGCCAGCCACTCCAATAACCTCTCACAAAACTCATCCATTTGATTTAGGAGGGATAATTTTTTTTCCCCTTCTCTTCAGTCTCCAGCTTGCTGTATGCCAACTGGATAGCAAATTTGTCAAGGCAGGGACCCTGTGTTGGCACAACAGCCACTGTGCGTGCGAGGCTTCATGTACACAGAGCACCTTGCTAAGGGATTTTTTTTCAGCTCACCCTGACATTTCACTGCAGTGTGACTGGGAACAGCCACAGCACACCTTAGAGGGGATCACAGCAGAAATTCCTCTAACTTCTGTAGCACTGCTGGAGACCACTATGAACTGGTACTGAGCTAATTAAACAAGTCATAAAGATGTTCCCCTGGCAATCTCATAGGTGAATTAATCTAATCTTCTACACCCGGCCTTCCTGGTTAATCTCTTGATAAGAGTCATTAACACAATTGTTCAGTCTACTGTACTCCCTCTGTAAAGTGCATATAATTTACAATCCCATTAAAAAGACGGCCACAGATTAGTCTCAGAGGCAAATTACAAAACTAGTCAGTTGTGGATTTAGCACATTAGCTATAGCTATGTGAATCCTGGAGGGAAAAAAAAAAAAAAGCACAGAATATAGAGAATATAGCAGGTTTCAGAGCAAGTGTAGGCATCAAACCCCACCCATCGAATTTTCTGCATAAAAATTAAATAGAATTGCAAATTGTGGAGTACTCAGTTCAGCAGCTGAGCAGCCATGCAGACCTCTTTCTTTTGTGAGGAGCAAGAAAAAAAAAACCTCAACTAAATACTAAAAGAGCACAACAGGTATACAAAGTTCTTTCAATTAAATTATAGGATTTAGTTACTTCACAGCTTATGCTAAATTTCTGCTGTGAGTCAGTATTCAGGTTATTTCTGTTATGGAATTTGAGGTGGATGGAGGATAGATGGAGGATGCTAAGCATTGGGTG
>NW_008632852.1:57696-99619 GCF_000691845.1 Merops nubicus | reverse complement strand
AAGAGTGAAGGCATTAGACCTTGTAAAAATATAATGAAACAGGTGTTTGCTGCTTTTCTGTATTTATGCTTCTTAGTACCAGCTTCTAAACTCCATTGTGTAGGAGCTTCCAATATTACACATTTCTTTCAAGCTCCTGGTGCTACTTTCAGGAGGCTCACAGTCAACCAGGGAAGCGATGAGGGGACTGTCTGTCTGGACTTCTCCAAAAGCTATACAGGTCCTAAACAAACCTCTTGAGGTAGACTCCAAATGCACAAATACTGCAAAATACAATAGAGCTGTGCCCCTGCCTGGGATCTTAGGACAGAAACAGCTCAGGAGTGATTTTTTTTTTTTTCATAGAATACAAGAAAAAGCACTCAGATCCTGTTCGGTTTTGGAAGAATTTATGCATTTGGGCACGTTGGCAATTCCAGGCCTTGACAACCCTTCCAGGGATGAATCTTTTCCTAATATCCAACCTAAACCTCCCCTGGCACAACTTGAGGCTGTTTCCTCTTGTTAGAGATGGGTCCAAGCCTCTCTAGCTCCTCAGAATTGTTTGACATGAACAAGATACCTGCAACTCTGAAAATATTTAACACAGGAGTCACATTGCTAACCCGGAGAGAAATAATATAACCCTCCCGAGCTTTAGATTACAGGTGCAGTGACAGCAACTGCTGATATAAAGGAGGAGGGATCTATGGCAGTAGCTGCTAGGTTCAGAGGTTGCTCTTGTTTGAGCTCCTGAGGAGTTAAATCTAATTTCTCATATGCTGCAGATATCTAAGAAGATGTTTTAATTGAAGACGGTCGCTTAGCAACTGCATCCTCTGTGCTGCAGCGACGCTTTTCACCTGGAGCAGATAAGCATCAGGATGGCACTTTACAAATCTGACTAGCAGCAATGAAATAGCTGGCTATGAGAAGCTGCAAGTGCTTCTCCAGAAGTTATGCTTCTAACCCGACAACCATCAACAGGAAAAACCCAGTGAAACTCATTTGCAGGTTAGAAGAGCTCCTCTTATTCTCTTCCTCCTGCCCAGAAAACATCTCAGGCTGCTTCTCACCACTGGAGCTTATCAAGTGGGATATGGCATTGGCAGAATTTTTCTCACTCAGAAAATTTCACTGCAGTTGAGCACACAATGATAAAACACCAGAGTGTTTGCCACCATGCACAGATGTTTTTCTGAACAGGCCTACGATTCTTCAAAAAGCATCCAAAAAAGCAGATTTCCAGACCACAGAGCAAAAGATTTCCTTGGAACTTTTTTTTTTCCTTTAGAACTTTTCTAACTAGATGTTGCTGTTTAAAGACTCTGCTATCCCAGTCTTTACAAGCTGTTTAAGAGATGGTTATTGGTGCCATTACTGTGTTTTGATTAGAAAATATTAAATGTTTGAATAGCTCACTTTCAACATCCTCGCATGTACATTTATATAAAATATATATTACTATAAATGTTAATAGCTTAGGTTACTTCAGCCATGTTCAGTGATTTGCTGTGTCTGGGTCTAATATATGGTGACCAGTTAAGTATTTGAGGTTCAAAAAAAGCACTCTTAATCTATGTTCCTATCCATTGCAAGTCAGCTACATGGCCCAGCCTTCATCAGAACGTGCTTTGCTGAGCAAAGACTCAACTTGTCACCTTTATCATGCTCCAAAACCTCCTAATATAAAATGCAGAAAAACAAGCTGCAAGTCCCCAAAGAACAGCCTGTTTGAAGGCTCACAGATGTGTGAGAGTTTCACTTCTCAAGTCTCCAGATACCTTCAGAGGGTTGTTCACCAGCAGAGCTCCAGTTTATGGGGTGGGGAGCAGCCTGGATTGGTATTATGTGGCCAAGGGGCAGAAGCGGGGACTGGAGGGAGCATAAGCTTGTAATCCAGATGGCTGGACTGAGGAGCAGGGGATGTTTTTCCATCAGTGTTGACATGTCAAATGGAAAAGCAATTGTAAAAAGAGCTCCCAGGAAGGCCAATGGTTCTTGGAAAGGTACAGAAGAACGATGTCCTGAGCTAATCCCAGAAGAGGGTGTTCTGGGAGGGTTCTCAAGGCAAGTTTCCCTTACCCAGCTTGGATTTGAATGTCCAACCACCACAGAAGTTCCAGTTAGAAAAAAATCCCCTTTGCTCCAGCTGGCAACTGTGTCTCCTTCTCTGGAAATCTTCCAAACCTGCTCTGGGTGACCCTACAGTCAGTAGGCAGTTGGACTAGTTGATGTTCAGTGATCTCTAGAGATCCCTTCCAAGCCCCACCATACTGGGATTCTGTGATCTATTCTGATTTAACAGAAAAAAATCTGATTTCATAAAACTTGTTAATTTGTTGTCCAAGACTAGGATGAACTTCAGCACATGTTAGAAGTCTCTCAGAGTTACACGCACCACGCTGCAGTCTTCACCATGAAAAGTAGCCTTTCATGTAGAACCTCCATATCACAGCACAACTATGAGGATACACAGCATGGCTCTTTCATGTCTTCTAACACCACTCTGAAAGACCAATCACTTTGGCAGACCCATAGCAATGTCTATTTTAGCCAATAGTGGGATAGAGCAAGAGTGAGTCTGCATGGTAAAACCAACAGTCTGATAACCATATAGGGATATCAAGAACGTGGTCCTATGGTCAAACACTCATCTGTGGCTCTCAGCTTAGCTCCAGCTACAACAAATACAGTTTGTGTAGTATGAGATGTTCTGAGTCCAACTACAGTAAGGGATGGCCACTGGGAAATTTGTTCTAAAGACTCCTGATCCAAAATAAAATGTCAATATAGGGGTACTGGTGTCAATCTAATATCCTGCTAGGGTTTGGGGACTCAGAAGATTCTTAAAATCAACACGTACATTTGGAGCTGAAATAATAAATACTTTTTTCCTTGGTGGTAGCACTCCAAAGTCAAAGCAGAACAACTGCATTATTTCCAGGGTTTATTAGCTCTTCAGTTATTACATTCCCTTGTTTCCTTGGCTCACCCTCCCACCAGCTGCCTTATTTGCTGTGTGAAACCCTCAGCATTAACCACAATACAGGTTCTTAATGTTTAATGTGCAGCTGATAGAATCCTGCAGCATCCAGCAGAGTCTTTGAGTAAAGGGCACCCTGTAAAAAAACTTAAATGCAAATAAAAAAAAATCAACATGTGAAACCATACGATAGGAGCTGGTCCCATTCAGTCTCTGAAAGCAAAGAGCTACAGTTGATATGAATAATTCAAAAACAGCCTTAGACAAATGATCCCAGGTCTATAAGGAAATGGTAAAACCTCTGGAGTCTGCAGCTCTTTTTATTACAGCCTGGTTCGTGCTGAATGCTGTTTTCTCTGGGGTCATCTTTTACTCTCTTTTTTGTGTGTTATCTATATATATACATAGATAAATGAACAGTCAGATAGGATGCTCAGATAACATGCACAGCACCCCCAGAGAAATATTTTAATTTTATATTCGTTTCTGACTTGTAAATTATTCATTAACACGGATCATGCAATTGGGTAAAAATTAAAAATTGGCAAATTAGTTTTCATTTGTTTATGTTAATTATTTAGTGTTCTTTCTTTTTATTAGAAAAAACACAGAGGGAGATTAGTCTTGTGTTCTGACGATCTGTTTGCTCCCTAGACAACATACAAATTAGCATTTCTATGGCTACTTTTATGCAATGTCTATAGAAATATGCCTCCGCTGCCCAGATCTGTTGCTGAGACATTGTGGCATATGCTGGATTTCTAAACTGCAGATATGCCTTTGGATATTTTTCAACCATGCTTTGAAAAAAGTAGGCTGTTGGGTCTTTATTTACAGATGAAGTCAATGACTGTTTCCACGACCCCTCCATTGTTGCAGTGCGCCTCCTGGAGACAGAGGTTTCTGTTGCCTCTTTGTCCCCAAACATGGGCACACATCCAGAATTTTCCATCTTTCCCAGGTTGTGGTTGGCTTAGCCACCACAAGACCAATCCCCTAACACCCATTGGACCCCTGACCTGTAGGTAACCCATCTCTGTATCCTTACAGGACAATGCCTTTGCAGACTCACCTACCAACCTGTTAGAAGCCCCTGGCCCCAAGGCCACAGGCTCTTTTGCTTCTCCCCCTGGGGTGGGTGCCGTTTCAGTGCCTGCCTCAGGTGGTTTTTGATTGTTATTTTCATGTTATTAAAACCTTTTATTTTGGAAGAAGCGATCGTTGCCCATCCCTCCTTTACTTACCACTGTCCTCCTCTTCGCTGAAGACCACCCTGGAGGTACTACTGGGGTCCCACTGGGCGTGTTTTCTTCCCGGGCAAAACCAGCAGGTTTAAAACCCTCGATATATTTTTGAAAAGTAATACTCCATGAATTCTGCTGCAGCTCCCCAGCCCTCATCAGCATCCATAACCTCTTTCACCACCTCAAGGAAACTCCAGCCAGTGGGAGTTTCACCTCCCAGAGAAGACACAGCCATTCCACTTCGATGCTTGATTTCAAAGATGGGGGTCATCTCTATTTTAATAGCTGTTGATGGGTTTATGTAGAGAAAAAAAACTAAGCCCTAAGTGCCACCAAAGGACATGTAGGGAGAACCTGCTGGATGAACTGCTGTGGGTTTCCTAGGCAATGCATATCAACAGTAGCCATGTGTTCAGAAACTCTTACTCACCACATTTTTTAAGATGTTTGATTATTTCTCTTTATGACCTCTCTCCTTAAAAAGCGAGGACGGTGTTTTTTCTCTGCACAAGAGCAGTGGACCCAGTGTTTTGCAGCCAGCTCTGAGTCTGGACCTGCTTGGGTTCAGGTATCACCGTGTCAAGGGGCCTGGGTTGCTCCCTCTCCCTCCATCCATGTTCCCACACCACCATGGCTTAGGCTACCAACAATGTTTATTCAGCCCATCAGACCCTGGAGGTGACAGCCAAACATTCTTTCCCCAAGCAATTTTTCCACAATATTTTATCTGCTCACAACACAATCACCCTCTCCTAGGCTATTTGGCTAGACATCAGCTAAAGACAGCCCATTTTGTGAAGTGCTGAGGCTCATCATGTTCTGTCACCTCCTCCTCTGATGCTCAGACACTTCCCACCCAACCCGCAGAGCTTTCTTTCATTGAACCCACTGGCAGCTCCCAACCCAACCACTCCGCTCAGCACAGAGAGGGAACACAGAGACAAGGCATATGCTTCAGAACATTTTGGATACTGAGGAACACATCCTCCATGGTCAGCCTTCAGCTTTGCTATTTGCTACATAGTGAGTTTTTAACAGAGTAATAGTCAAGCACAGGAAATGTTAAAAAAATCCCATATAGTCTGCCAAGGAAAGTGAGTAACCATGAACATGGTGCAAGCCTGGTAGCTAAAAGTTTGCTTTAGGTTATAGAAGAATCCAAAATATTCCCACGCATGTTCCTAATTACTTTGGATGGAAGATATCAGTGCCATAGGCTGTGTGACTGCTGCAGATCAGTTAACAATATCAGCAAATTAAAAAGAAAAAAAAAAAAAAGCAAATGGAAACCTTAACATGTTTCTAATGCTAGTCTTTCTCTACTCAAATATTTATGGCTCTTTGCAAGACAGCTTCTCCTAGGGAATTTGGATGAGAACAGAGAAAGAAAAGAAAATCCCAAAGCCCAAAACACAGCTGAGAAAGTGATGTCAAAAAGCACTTCTAGTGTTTGACCATGACATATAACAATATTGATTGGAAACATTTTTCTTAGCCTTTAATTCCATTATTTCTAGGAGTTGTCCCTGACATCTGTACAGGCTCCATCTTAATCCAGTTACTGTGGGTGGATCCGCAAGGTAAACAATATTGCTTATGCTTTTCAAGAGAAGAAATACAGCATGTTCCTTCCTCTGGCTGCATTACCTAGGCTGGGTTTGGAGAAAGAAGAGCAGTGAAGACAATCTAAGTCATTGCAACAGCTTCTCCCAGCTGAAGGCCCAGGCACCCTGGAGGACATGGCTCTGTCCATCTGTTGAGGGGGTTTATTGAAGCTGAGATTCACTCCCTCCCATGAGGTGAAAGAATTTGCCCTCGTGTTAAGGATGCTTATGGGAAAATTTTGTCCATGTACAGGAGTTAGTTTTGCTGTGTGGCAAGCATTAATATAAACAGCCCTGCAAACCACAGCAATTCTGAGTTAAAATTTTCTTCATGCTGGAAGGCAGAAGCCCTTTTTTATTAAGTGATTCATTAAAACCAAGTTTCTTCCCATAAAAAAAAAAAAAAAAACAAAAACAAACAAAACCAAACAGATTTAAATTATCATCAGAAACACCACCCAAGTGCATTTAAACCAATGATTTATGCTTCACTTTAGAGAGTCACAGTGATTAAGTTATGTCTGTCCATGGGTCTCCAGGGCTCTCCTTGTGATTTTAAAAACCTGGGCTGCTCATGCATCCCCTTCCCAAGAGCCTGGGAAGGCTCTGCCCAGAAGTAAATCCTGAATTTCATGTTATGCTTCTTAAGACAAATTGTGAATTCTCCCCTGAACAATTAATAGAGTGAAAAGAGAGAGGAAGGGGAAAAAAAAAAAAAAGAAATATACCCACTCTTTCTTCAGCTAAAAAAAAAAAGCTAAATTTTGTAGATAGTATGTATATATATGTGTGTAAAAATTTCAAGTACTTAAAATTATGTATGAAAGGCAACTGCTGAGCAATCAATCATTCATTTTAGCAGAAACTCTAACACCTCTTCCAGGTCCTGGATACTGGTGGGATGGGAAAAGCAGTTGTTGTAAAACCCAATTCCTCTGCAACAACAACCACATAGTGACGTAGTGACGGGTCCTTCTCTGCAGCACTCCTTTCTCCTCCTGGAGCTATGAACTGTGCAGATCTTGGAAAATACCACCATCTCCATGTCCCTCTCCAGCTGCAATTACATCATCAGTGCTTCCACCCAAGTTGGAGGCCTCCAAAATTGTCACAGAAGGTTTTGCACCAGGGTACTTAACACACAGGTTCTCAGAGAAGCAAAGCATTTTTTCATTGTTTCAGTGATGTTCCCTAAAAGAAATATCCCATGATCTATGTTCAAGCACCTGTGCATCAGTTCACCCCACATCCCTACAACTCCTGAGCCCCTTGGCCAAAACACTCAGTGAGGAACTTGCACATCCAGCAGAGTCAGGGCAATTTGGCCATAAGGTGAAGAGCCTAGAAGCATTGTCCCAGCTGGGGATCAGCAGCACTTTTAGATGCAGCCCATCTCTGTCCTCTTCAAAACTAATCAAGCACCAAAACACTTTTAATGGAAAAAAGGATTTCTCACATACAACAAAAACAAATCCAAAAACATTAATGGACAGGACACTGCAAAGGTCTTAGGAGGAGATGTGAAAATAATTTTTCCTTCCCCTCCTTTTTTCTTGCATCATAATGAGGAAGGTGAACTTCCATCTAAGTAGAAATATCTTTATATAAATTAAGTTTTGTGCTAATTTAGATTTCTCCACCAGGAAGCAGATGCATGCAGAAGACAGACATAATTTATGAACCTTAGCAGCCATCCTTGCAAAGTGAAAAAAAATATGGATTTAAATAATTTCAAGCGTCATTTTGGCTGCAGATGGCTTGTTTTCATTCTGGACCCATGTGAATACAACAGCTTAATGAAAATTAGCAGAGAAAGACTGTTTCCATGGGCAAGAGTCCCAGATGTGGGTAACTTTTTAATAGAACTTCAGAGAAATCAGTTACCAAGCTCTATTACCTTTAATACTACAGAAAAAGGAAGATTCCCCAACTTACTGCTTTGTTGTTCTTGGATCAGATCTTTGCAAGTAATATTTCTATTAATTCAAATAGCAACTGACCCTGCTAGGAATGACACTTGGGCAATGCTGGCAGAAACCCTTCACTACAGTTGGGTGGCATAACTCTTACTTTGTGAGAACAAGCAACAAAGCTTTAGCATCATAATTCTGTAGAAATTATTTAAATATTTGCCCCCAAGCTTCAGTTATTACAACCAACACTAATTCTCAAAATGAATTCACAGTTTCTTGTAACTCTAGAAACTGGGTTGTCATGGTGAATATTTATGAAGTTGATAAAACAACCTTATGGGATGTGTTCTCATTCAGACACATATGATGCACAGTAGGATTTTCTGGTTTTTCATACAAACTGGTCTGTTAAAAAGAAAGGTTTCTATAGGTCCAGCAATTCCTGCACAGGTCCACACCCTCTATGAGTCCACAGCAACAGTTCTTGCTTTAGGCTTTTGCTGGAGGAGCATCTGCACTTCAGGGGGAATGAAAGAAAAATACTTACAAGTAGTTGTGTACCTCCCAACTAACTCTCTAACTCTCATTAACTGGAATGAGCACCATCAGAGATGATAGTTGCTTGTACAATGCCTTGTGATCACAAAAAATCTTGGCCTCAATACTTGGGTTGACTTGACTTTACTTAATATGTGCCTGAGACAGCACCACTGCAATGAAGGAGGTTTTATTGATGTAGTTTCCCCAGTACACTAGTATAACTCCAAATATTAGCTCTGTGTTTTTAATGGGAATTTTAATAATTTATCATTGGGATTACCCAAGAGCTGCCTTATCTATGCTTCCCTGTTAGTAAGTCTTAATGCTGAGCAAACTGACACTGAACAAGTCATCTAAACAATTTCATTTTTATTTACAGTTATGATTACCAGCAGAAAAAAGATTATTCTTGTTCTTAGAATGCTCTGTTGAGTGATTTCACTTAAATTAACACTTTTTCATAGACTCTAAGTGTCTCACCTCTGAAAATCTGAATCTTACTCCCTGTCTAAAGAAAGAGTCATGTTCTGGTTATGGATATAACTGGCTTTTTTTAATTTCTGTGAAGTTGTCCTTAAAAACAGTGACTGGCATGCATAAAATACCTTTGGTTGAAAACTGTAGTCTTCCTCTAAGTTACTAGACAAATGTGCTCACCTTCACATTTTAAACATAAAATTCTAGATGCATACGTTATGGTTTAATCACTTGAATCCTGCTGGTTTCTTTTCCCTAAATGAGATGCCCTAGTAACAAAAAGACTTCAGAACAGAAAGTACAGTTAAAAACATGTCCCAGCTGAGGGGCAGTTCACACGGCTGCGAAACACCATTAGAAGCTGCTTGAGCCCAGTTTTATCAAAATGGGTTATGGATAATTACCCCCTGCAATCATTTGGAGAAGCACATACCAAAAGGAAGAGCTGTCACCCAGTACATAACATCAACTGAGTACCTGCTAGCTCAGATGGAAGTACCTTGGATCTGTTGATGGAAGAGGCAGGGAACGATTGATCCTGCTCATCCTTTTCATCACAACCAGGACTGCAAATGATCTACCATGCCCAGCCTCAGTTCTGCAGTTTCCAGACCAAAGAGCCCTTGCTTATTCACCCTGATTTTGTTTGGTGCCTTCTTTCCGAGCGTTTCCAGCTCTGCTCTGTCCTGTGGGGATGCAGGAGCACCAAGATAACATCATGACATTCTCCGTTATTTTCCTCACAATGACTAGGATTGCATTTCCTTTTTCTTACTCCTCCCAAGCATTGAGTTGATATTTTCATGAAGATATCTATTACAGTGCTAATTTCTCATTCCCTTGTGGTGATGATTAGCTCAGAGCCCATAATTTTAAAGGCAAAGTACAAAATTTCCACTACATACACATCCATTTACAATCTCCATAGTGAACTTCATTTGCACCATGATGCCTGGTCACAGGCTTCTTTAACCACTCTTCACGACCAACCACCTTCACTAACCCAAATAATACAGCACCGTCAGGAAACTTATTTTTATTGCCCTTGTCACATCTTTATTTAGAAAGTCATGGAAAGACAAAAAATTCAGACAGAATAGGCAGCACATTGACAGGTGATTTGGCCGTAAATAAATCTTCAAACACGAGCAACTTTCAAAGCTTACTGCCACTGTATCATCTGAAGAGGAAACTTCAAAGTGGTAATTAGGTGTGTACTTATTGACCTAATCTGGATATAAAAGTCCATTTCTCAGGATAAGCCTATCCTATGCAGAGAAATTAGATTCTACTAAGACATCTAAATTTTTATGAACGTGGTTCAAAGGAAAGAAGAATATCTAGTTTGTCACCTAGTCCCATTTCATACACTGATACTTTCTAATGGCAGGTTTACAAGGAGATAATCATGCTTATTCTAATTCAGGAGAAAAGATCTCTTAATTCATTATTCGTGGACCCGAGCAGAAGTATCTGTTCCATTCAGCATTCTTTTAAAGGAAATATTTTAATATTAACAGAAATGTAAGCTTTAAATACTGGGCAAAAAGTATCTCTTAATCATCCAAACCTTCAACAGTAAACATATTCCACTTTTCTGTATTCCACTTCAAGCCTGGTTAAAAAACATCAAATTAAAAAACCACCAAACCCAAACCTAAATCAAAACCTCTAAAAGCAAAAGATCTCCCACAATCTTCCCTGTTTAAGAATGAATTTGATTTTGCTTATGAAAATGGAAATTCTGTACAGTCAGAAGATGGGAGCTATGTAAAGCAAAAGAAAACTAGATACTAGATCCCAGAGCCATACGTCAAGATTCAAGACCAGTTTAAACATGATGGGAAAATACAGCCTGTCATTTATCACCAGAGCTGTGCCAGTCTGGCTGATCCACTATCACACTAAAATTCCTCCTGGTATTACCACAGAGAACTGTAGGGCTATTTTTCTCCCCTCAGAGAGGGAAAGGGTCCGATAAACGTCTTGTAATTGTCTTTCTGTTCTTATACTTTCTGTCCAAATGCAACATTTATCTCACCTGTGCATGTATATGTACTATACATATCCACACATACCTATACATAGAAACGAAAAAGCTCACCAAAAAGTTTATTTGTTCAGGTCTATATTCTACAGACACACACCCCCACCTCAATTATTCATTTTCATGCTGCAGTAAACTGTTCTAGGAACTTAAACGCCTGAGAATTTGCAGTTTTCCTATAGTTCTACCATCACAAAACAGATTTGCACCAACAGATTAGCCCTGAAAGAAAGAAAATGAGAACAAATACTTAAAAATAAATTTAGAGCTTAATCTTGCAGCTTGCTTGAGGCAGAAGTTGAAGTGCCTTCAGAAGTTTTTGGCATCTTGCAGTGTGATTCTTCATTTTAGTCTTTTATCCTGATTTAGTATGCCAACAATGATTTTTTTGTTTCGTGTTCTAATACTCTGCTTTATTACAGTGCTTACTGAGAAAGTGGAGTAGTAATATTGTAACATTCTGAATATCCCCAGAGAAATGAAGCCCAACCTGGTGACCACATGGCTGCAGAGGTCTCTGCACAGCTCAGCTGGAGACGGACTGACAAGAGGCACCACGGGTCTGTGGAGACCTGGGACAAAGCAGGGGACAGACAGAATGACCTCGAGCACGATGGGGACAGGCTGAGGTTATGCATGAACTGCAGGCTCAGCCACATGGCCACATTGTTGGATAAACTATCCCCAAATGATGCTGCAGACATAGTCATCCTTTGGGCTCAGAGAAACTAATTCACAGACCACACATGGAAATATCCAGACTTTTTCCATGCAGGTATCCTCTTCTGTGCATTCCTATGTGTCACCCTGGACAATGATATCAAAGTTCCAATAATCTAAGGTTCTGTATTCAAAAGTCATAGTGTGCTATTCATGCTTGCACACATGTTCAAGCTGTATCAAAATGTAAGATGCCATCATAGAGCCTTTTACGTATTAAACCAGATAATTTATCATTTGTGTGTCAACACACACATTTGGAAATAGTGTCAAGAGAGAAAGAAGTGGCTCAAAGACTGCTATTTGTACTGCAGTTATTTTTCTATCTATATAGTAGCAAGAAAATCTAAGTGAAAATTCCAACATATCTTGCACAAATCAGCATGCTTGGCAGACTAACAAGTATGAGGAACAGGAAAAAAAAAAAAAAATTAAGCTGTTTCTTCTGTGATCTTCAAGTAAATCCACACAACAGCCCTCATTTGAGTCAAGAGCAACAGGAGGGAGGGGAAAAACCCCCTCCAGGACAAAGCAAGTCTGTAAGCCCCAGCTTGGCTTAGTGTAAGGCATAGCACTCCTGCAGTGCTGAAACACAGCTCAGGGCCTGAAAAGCACCTACTGAAAAGCTGCAGGTGATGGAGCTGTAGATATTTATAGGTTTAGACAATGCCAATCAGATAAAGCCACAGGGGGGATGTTGGCTTTGCTTTGGTTGATTAAAAAAGAAAAAAAATAAATTAAAAAAAATTCATTTGGCTTTCTGTTGCACATTGTGCTAAGAGATGGCTTGGTGTTTTTTGTTTGTTTGGGTTTTTTTTTTCCCCCATTTCACCTCAGAGCTTCACATCTGAAAAAAAGAGATGACAAAAGACTAACTAGGGCTGATAAGACACCATAGCCTTCCTCAGAAGCCCTGCATGGACTCCAACAGCTCCAGACACACCCTAGCCTTCCCCATCCACCCTGCTCTGCTGCAGGGCTTCCTCCCACAGCCTCCATCCTTGTAGGCTTTTTCAGTGATGCTTGGTTGGTTTGTTGGAGCAGGATACACAGAGATTTTGCAAAGACAGGGCTAAGATGTACTGTGGATCGATAGGGTTTGAAGGAGTCTAAGAATATATCTTTAAAAGTCACACTAGTCATGGCACCAGTGCAAAACAGACCCCTCTCAGGAGTGCAGAACCCTAAGCCTTAACCACATGCATTGAATGTTCACATCAACCTTTAATTGTTAATGTGCTTTCAAGTAATAAGAAAATATACATGTACTGATGTTTAATGGACAGTGGAAATAGGATTGTCTCCAGAGCAATTTTGTTTTGATTTTGCAGACTTGCTGCTCCCAAGAACAAGAGTCAGGGTAAGTTAATCACAAATGCTGGAGTCAGACTAAAATTGATCTTTTCTTCAAAACTCTGTAGGTGACCCTAATACTGCTCCTCAGCGTGTAACAGCTTCTCTGAGCTCATAGGAAAGCTTGCTCAACAGCTCAAAAAATTTTGTTGCTTGTAATGTCCGTGGCTGCTCCACTCTGAAAAGCTTAAAAGGCTTTCTCCTCAAAGCTTTTCCTCCCAAGCTTCTACCTAGCTCCCATCCTCACCACTCACACTTCTATAGCACTGTATAATGAAACCTGCCATGGGGCCACTTTATGTATCTATCTGAGATGCCAGCAGAAAGCAATAAAAAGAAACCTCTGACTTCGTGGAGGTCCCCAGTCTGATGAGACTAAAACCACTTGAAGTTTGTGAACAGGTTACAGCTTTTCCTAGGAGATAAACTGCACTTGCTGCTGCTCAGCCAAGAGCCTAATAGAAAACAATCCCAGCTGAGACACACCAGCTAAGTTTGATTCTGCAATCACCAAATAAAAAGCCTGTCCTTCCGATCTGCTGGCTTTGTGCAGCATCCTGTCTTGGTCCACTGAATTTTCTTGCATTGAAATCTGAAGGTGACTTCACAAACCACAGTATCTTCAGCTCATTCAGTCAGATAGGGTCAGTCTATAATGACTGCATTATAGAATATTGGCTCGATTCAGTTCCTTAATTCTATCCTCCTCCTTTGAGATTTGCATCGTTGCAGATTAAATGTGCAGAAGGGGCCTTTTCATACTCCCAGTTTCCTGAAAACATACCTTCTTAGGAAGCTTTAAAAGACAGATCCAATAGAACAGGAAATTAAGGCCCCATCTCGTAAACATTGCAAGATCAGATTAAAAAAAAAAAAAAAAAAAAATCACAGCATTCACAAACAAAAGAACTGCACACACTGAGCAGCCCCAGGTGGTGTCTGTTGGGAAAGGCAGAATCGGCCCATTCATTTTAACACAGGCTTGTCACCGTTTCAAAGATATAGATTTGGACCTGACCCATAGATCTTAGTAAGATCGTGAGCAATGGGAGCTGGTCTAGGAATAAAACTGCTCTTGATGCATCCACTGGAGCTGCTGGTGGAGGTCAAGACCACCCTCTTCCCTTCCTAAGCTACACCACCACTCCAAGCAATGTTTTTCCTGACCACAAGCTGTAGTGAATGCACTCTGAGCAATGGCCAAGGTAAAGTCAAAAAAACATGCCCCCAGTTTAATATGTTCTTGTAAATAATTTCCACCTCTTCCACTACGTGATGGAGATCAGTAGAAAGGCACCTCAGGTTCATTAGTAGACCAGGCAGGCAGAACACGTAGTCTCCGTTTTCACTAATGAGCCTATTAATTTGTGCTCTAAGAGAAGCCTGGCTGGTCAATGAGGCAACTGAAGTCTTTGATCCAGTGTGCAAAGCCAGATAGTCCAGGGGACACTTCTGCGGGCTTGCTTTGAGGTAGCCTACATGGCTGGGATATCATTTTATTTGCTGTGCAAGATGCAGTACGGCTGCTGCTTGCACACTTTGATAACAGGAATTTGAGTATTTGGATGGCTTCAAGAAAAAAAAAAAAAAAAAAAGACCAGCAAACAAAGCCAAACCCACACCACTCTTCACTCACCAAAAAACCCCAGGGGTGCTATCACTACTCCTGGCCCTTATTTAGCTAGATTAAGAAATACTAATGCAATCTTGTTCTAGAGCTCTGTATTCACACTTTCTCCAAACTAAATAAAAATGCTGCATAATTATTCCAAGTAAAATATTTACTGACAAGAAAGCCCCTTTCCTCACTGTCTGGTGTCACTGCACAGTCTGTGGCATGAGGGATGTGGTAATCTCTACGTGGGGTTCCCAAGAGCAAAACTGAGTAGGACTGAACTCACAAGCGTGAAATGCCAAAAAAAGCACATCAAAAACACTTCCTTTTAAATGCTAGCATCTTTTCTCCATCTAAGTGGCAGAAAGGACAAAACTTCTTCACCAGAAGTTGGAAATTTTCTGTCATAAAAAGCAAGACAGAGCCCTTAGGTTCACACACAAAAAAAAAAAAAAAAAAAAAAAAAAAAAAAAAAAAAAAAACTGCCTGATTATCTCTCTTCTTTTCAAGGTGCTTTTATAGTGCCTTCAATTTTTCAAAGTTAGCCCATTACACCAACGATCTTGCACTGCTGAGCCTACAAGTGAAAATCCCATTTTTGCAAGTTTAATACTACAAGAATGTAAGAAATACCACTACCCTAACACAGAACCACTGCCAGGCTACAGTAAGGTCACAGGAGTGAACTTTATCGACTGAAAAGCTGAAGAAAAGGTCAAACGGTCACAAAGAGTCACAGAGCTACAGATCCAGTTTGTGTGTGTGCACACTGGGGTGAGGGTGGGAGCTGTAGTGAAATGTTATATAAATGTTAAGGTGAAGATGCTGCCTTAACGCTATGGTTATATCTCTGGAAACTGCAGTATTAACAGGATATATCTGTCAAAATCTGGAGATTCAGGTTTAAAAAAAATCCAAGGTTGGCACGAGGTGTTCACCTGATCCATTTATCATGGATTGCTGAAAGCACTAAAGGTCAAATCACTACTTCTACAGAAAACTCTTTACAAGTGGATAAACTTTGGCCACGGGAAGGAAAGGTCAGATCAATAATGCTATGCAATCTCCCAGAGCCAGCCAACACTCATCATCTGAAAGATTACAAAGATCACTTTGTTGCTGGGGCAGTTTTGGGCATATCAGCAGGTACTGGCCATACAAAGGAGAACAGCCCTTCCACCCCTGTGCTGGGCTCTCTGCTGTGAAAGCGATCTAGGGGCTGGGTGAATTTTAAGTATATTATTCTCCATCACTGCAAGCTAACACAAAACATTAGCCTTAAGCTTAAGGCTTGAAGCAACCAGCAGCTTTCACAGGCAAGGGCTTTCTCTGGTTCACCGTGTGCTCCCTTGCTGGGCAGCCCATTTTTATAGGTAGAGGAAAGCAGCACATCCTGGGCTGCTCTAGTTGCAGACGTCCCTGCTCGGTGCAGGGGAGTTGCACTAGATGAGTTTTAAAGGTCCCTTCCAACCCAAACCATTCCACGATTCTATGAAAATGCAAAAGCCCTCTGACCTAAAGCACTGCCATTCCAACCCAAGCAACTTCTGCCGAGTCCCCAGCCTCACTAGCACCTTCTCCCACTGGATAAGGGATCAGGGAGATGCCTCAGCATCTCCTGAGCAGCCAGGAACAACCAAGATGCCAAAGTTCTCTTATGATATTCCCTTACCTATGGACTTGTGGTTTCAGAAGAGGCGGATAAGAATTGCTGTGTTCTTTTATGGTCACATCCAAGCTCATCTCTGTACAAAATAATAAAAAGCCATCCACAAATGGAATGAAGCGGGTTTTTCTAAGTTTTGCTTAGTGCTAAAATACTGGTTTATGAGCAAAACACCAAAGGGAAACCTGACTCTCATCAGTAGATGTTCCTGTCCAAATTGGTATGGATTCTTTATTGGTTTTGTAACAGAATACAAGGAGCTATATGTACATTTGAATCTCTGGTATAAACACTACACCCAGTTTTTCCTGTTGGGTGCTTAGAGGAAAATGAAGCTATTTTTCATGGAGGTTTTCTTGCCTACTCCAGAAACTCCTTCTAACCAAGTTTTTGCTCAGATCCTTTTTTGCAGACTGGTCCCCTCTCCATACTATGGGATAACCTGAACTTGTTACAATGCTATTTGATTCTGGGAAACACTTGTGCCTCTGCAGGAGGACTGACCACTCAGAAAGAGCAGCCAGAAGAAGGAAGCACTTTGCTACAAGGACAGAGAACTTAATTATCACTAAATTTAGCACAGAGGCAGTAAAAGCTATTGAGAAAGTAAATGGATTTCTATTTAAATCTTCTGTTTTCCTTTTCTAATTTTGCCAGACAGAGAAGCAGCACAATACATTTAATCAATACGTATTGTACCTGCACTGGAGTCATTACTTTTCTTGCCATGGTGCCTTGAGTTGTTGCGCATTTTCAGAACCCTAATATCAGTAGCATGGGGTTTGTGAGACATCCTGGAGTGACAGCCCTGTCTACAGTGAAGGCAGAGGAACTTTTGAGGCTTGAGTCCTCTTCTCAGGAGAACAAGATTTTTTTTTCTCCTTCCACAAGATACTTCTATTTAAATATTAAAATTTTCTAAAATATATTCAAAGCACATTTGAGATCCTCACCTGGCTAGAACCTAGAGACTGAACCAGCTAGAAAAACAAGCTTCTGTTCCTTACAGTGAAGCACCAAGCTATCCATTCATAGCAGTTTCGTATGATGATTTAAGCAGTTTGGATTGCTTAGCCTCCTTTGCTATTTGATGCTGCAAACAGAATTTCCCCTATTTTTCCCAGCTCTGAAGAACATAACTCCTAGATGACCAGACAGCTCTGGTAGGTGCCAGAATTTAAATCTTAATGGAGGGGACTTTAAGAAAGAGAAGACTCACCACATCCATCGGCAAATGGCTCTGGTCACTGATTATCCCTACAGCTTATGTTATTTTGGCCTGATTTTCTACTCAGATTCATCTCTTTCTGGCAGATAAGGGCAATCCAGGAGAGCCTGACCTGATGCCCTGGGGGAAAGCAGTGCAGAAAGGGCTACAAAGATGCTGAGGGCACTGGAGCATCTCTGGGATTAGGAAAGGCTGAGAGTCCTGGGGCTGTTCAGCCTGGAGAAGACTGAGAGGGGATCAATGCTGATCAAGAGCTAAAGGGTGGGGGCCAAGAGGACGGGGCCAGACTCTTGCCAGTGTTGCACAGCAATGGGACAAGGGGGAAAGGGCACAAACTGGAACCCAGGAGGTTCCAGCTGAACAGGAGGGAAAACTGTGAGGGTGGCAGAGCCTGGAGCAGGGTGCCCAGAGAGGCTGTGGAGTCTCCTTCTCTGGAGAGATTCCAAACCCACCTGGATGTGGTCCTGGGCTCCCTGCTGTGGGTGACCTGCTGGAGCAGGGGGATTGGATGAGATGATCTCCAGAGGTCCCTTTCAACCCTCACTGTGGTGGGAAAGCAGAGGGTGGGGTGATGAGCTGAGCTCATGAAACCTTCAAAAGGCATATGCTGCAGCAATTCCTTCCAGGGGAACTCTCCTCCAGGAGCCTAGGGGCATCAAGCACAGGCACAGTCATCCTTCCTCTAGGACTGTCTGCAAGGTCTACAGAGATGTCTCCGTGAAAAAAACTTGATTTTTTTTTTTAAATGAAACAAAACAAACAAAAAACCCACAAACCACAGCAATGGAAGTGGTGAACAGAACACACGCCCTGCGCTGCACCCATCAGCCTTGGCTGAGAAAAGTAGCACACCCTAAGACAGAATCAAGTAGGAACCCCACGCTGTAAGAACACAGCCACTAATCAGTGGTGGAGGGCACTGCTGCTGGTCATTTTAAAGGATCAAAGATGATGAAGCAGGGAATCTGAGCTCAGGTTGCTGCACAGGCTTTGGACTCCATGGCAAGCGCTGATTTATCCCGTGAGTGCTCTCCTGCCCGACTTCCCCTGACCAGCTAGGCTCTTTGAGAAGGTGGGAGTGACTCTCAGCATGCAGCAAGGGGGTGATGTGTCTCCTCACTCATTATCCCTGCCACAACAGCCTTTATTGAGACTCTCTTCAAAGCTTGCCATGCATCGCTCATCTCAGAAGCCAGACCAACTTTGCCAGTCCATTAGCTCTGCAACGCACAACCTAATCCTCAAAGAAGAGAACAACAAGCCTGCAAAACCACCAAGCTGTGGAGGCTCTCCTCTTCAGAGCTCTGTAATCCTCAATTTAAGCAGCACTGTCATCTCAGAAAGCCATGCTGCTCCTCCACTGCCCGGCAAGCCGCTCTCTAAAGCTATTAACACACTTTTCAGTCCAAGGTAAAACCTCAATGTCTCCCAATGCTGCTGATCCGTTTCATTAAGAAACAGTTTAATAAACAGCAATGGGAAGAGGCAAGGCACTCAGAGCTGCTTGGCCAAGTTAGGAGAACTGTAAGCAAAAAATAGCACAGCGAAGCATTTATCCCTTCATCCCACAAATAATTAGAAATACAGGAGATCGCGTTATGCTTTTTAACTAGGCTGTAGTAATGGCTTGTGGGAATACAATTCAGTGACAATAGTTTATCACGGTGAGGCAGCTCTGGGGGGTTACAGTGTGCCAAGTCTAAATGGGAACCATTTGTTTCCCTCCTGCATTGCAGTATAAGCTGCCGTACTTTCCACGGGAGCATCACTGACAGTCCCCAACTGTTATTTTTTTAAATTAAACGCCTTGCCTACCGAGTTAATAGGCGTGCAGCCAGTGAGGTTTCTCTGCAAGTTCCTGTAATAGTGCATACTTTGTAGTAACAGATAATAAAATTTGACAAAGCATTCTGTAATTACTGCTCTGCTTTGTAGAATGTTACTAATACACATACAGTGCCGCTCTTGTAATGAATGACACATTGCCGAGAGCCCGCTGCTTCCTTCCACTGGTGGCACATGAAAGTAGCTGTGTTGAAACATCTAAGGGGGTTTGTTGAAAAGCCAAGAGGTTTTACTCCTTGTCAGCACGTGAAGAACAAAACTCTGCTTTTCTAAGCAGCCCTGCAAGGCCTTATCCCCCTGTGAACACTGATTTGTGTAACATGCTCTCCAGAGGTCACACCTTGGCACCTCTTGGAAGCAGAGGGAAGGTGATACCTGTACATAAGGGACGTGTTGCCCAGAAAACATGTCATTAGGTGATGCAGCTCCAAGATGGGTGTTCCTCCAGCTCACTGGAGCTCTTGCTTTGGGAGAGGAGAAACTGGACAAGTCTGCTCTCACCTAAGAGACTCCAGGACAGCTACCATATTGGAGAGGCAGAATATGCTGTAGCCTTTTACTTCTCTAGCTCTCATTTACTGCAAGAAATGTTACATGTAGGATAGGTGCAGAACCTATCCAAAATTTTTCAAGCAAGATCTCAAGTCTTCTCCACTGGCCACTGCACACCTGCAGCTCTGCCTATACCAGCTTTCCCTTCTTGCTCCTTCTCTGCATCTTAACCTGCATTTTATCTGGTCCCCATAACAAGGAAGTATTCAAAGTAGCTTTAAAAAATTGTTTCAGTCCTACTAAATTAAACTGGCTATTACAGAAGAATAGCTTTACCACTGGACTGTAGCAGGTGAATAAATTTTCCTAGAGCAAGTTGGTTTTATTCCATCAACCTTCTCCCTTTCAATGATACTTTGTCCCCCGCGCTGCCCCGACAGATTTTTGTATGCATAACTTTTTCCAGATGGCAGATTCAGAGCAGACAGTAATTTACATAATTTAAATCTGCTTACTAGCATAAATTATACCACAACTCATGGCAGGTTTTTCTCTCAGCTCCCAGCGAGGTCTCTGCGGTGCCCATGCCCAGTGGTGGATGGCAGGAACCCTGGGAGGTGGTGCTGGGCTGAGGGCTCAGTGGCTGCACAGGGCAGCTGGATCTCCAAAAAAATTCTCCCCATATGAGCCATAACTCATAGCCAAATGTGCTCCAAAGAGCAGCATTGCTGTTTTAAAGTGAACTTCATTACCAGGCTTAGCTGCTCTAGTGTGAGGAGGTCAAGGGGAGCTTCTGGCTAGATGTTTGGATTTTCTTACAAGGGCAAGCACAAAATTGTTAATTAAAGAAACCAGCTTTAATTTTTAGCTCAATTTGTTAACTTCTAAGAAAATGTAATATACCTCCCTGCAAATATTCTGCCATTGACAACTATTTATGTCAAGTCTTGGCTAGCAGGTTGGCCTTTATTTGGCAAACCATATTACTACAGCTCAAAATAAATACTAAGGGAAAACAAAATTTCAGGATCTTCAGGAGACCATCACATTCCTATTCCAGATGAGGTTTGAAGAGGGAACCTACAGGAAGACAAGTGCATCTGTTCAGGCTTGTAAAATGCATCTGTACACAGACTTGTGGGCACTGATTGACTTGCCGATCATGTTTTTGTATAAGACAAGAAAATCCTGGCACCTTCCCACCCCCCCCCCCCATGTCTCTCTGCCACACCGTGTCTTAAAGAATGGCTCAGAAGTGGAATAAGTAAGAAGAGAGCTACATTTTATTGAACAATAAAGAGGATCGGCTCCAAGAAATCCCAGTTGCTGACTCTCCAAGAAATTGTGGACAAAGGCAATGCAATTATTCCCACTGAGCCTAAAATGAGCAGAAAGGAAGTGCTAAACACAATTTAATACTTTCAGTAAAAGCACTGAGCTGCACAAAAGTGATATTAAACCAGTGCAGAGCAGAGTGGCTACACCCTCACACCGCTCTACTCCCCTTAAACCACGGGTCGGTAAGAGTAGGAAAAAATATGCCAGTAGCAAAAGCAGGTCTGCTCACAAGAACATACAAATACCCAGTTTTCTACTGGTTTTACAAGGGAAGACATCCATGTTATATGGTAGTCCCTACAAAAAGTCTTAGCAAATGAATATATGAAAATTTCTCACCTTCTTTGCAAATCAACAGAGAAACAAAGAGCACAGTTGAAAGAGCAAGGACAGAAAGTAATGCTGGCCACCAAAGTCTGTCAGGTACAATGCTTTCTCTGCCCAGTGACCTTTGCCAACAAGGCCCAGTCTAGACTGGGACTAGCAGGGATATCACTCTCATGCCTGCTTGGAAAGATGAGGAAAAAGGTCTTAGATCTTACACAAAAGAAAAAAAAAAAATCATACCAAGCATCAGCATTTAAGTTTCCAGAATTCAATACCAAACTAAATGTCAGAATTAACATAGCCTAACTCAAACATTCAGCCCCCTCATGTGTTCCTGGTACTTTAACTATCCAGCTCAATTCTTCCCCACCTCCACCCTATTCCATAGGATGGAGTCCGTCAAAGTTGAAACTATTCCATAAAAAGCTGTTTTGTTCTATAAATAATATTCTATTCTCCACAGCTTGCTTTCTTTTCTTTGCCTGGTGAAGGAACAACATCTTTGTACATACATTTCAAAGATTTCTTAGTCTGAATCGCTGCTTTTCTTTCTGGTCTTTCCTATGTGCTCATCACAACATCGTCAGGGCATTTCATTATCCAGCCTGGGGAAGAAATGGCAGCAATTTCCATTTCACAGACTGAGCTGGAGACACAGAAAGACCAAGAGCAAAGCTTTCCTTCACTTTGGGTACACAATCTGGAGAGGGGAGCAGGGATGGAGAGCAGGAGAACACTTGGACGCATTTATAAAGTTCATATATGACTGCTCAGAGCCCAGGGTCATTAGCTGAGCATCCAGGAGAGCAAAGATCACTCCAGAATCTCCAAAATCTGAGCGATCTCTGCACAAATGCTGCCATTGAGACAAGCTCAGAAAACAAGACCCCTCTGTAGCATTCAAATCCATTAGGTAGGATAAAGTTTTTCATCCACCTGCAATCCCCCATCTCGCCTACACGCCTTCCAAAATCCACAAGTGGCGCAGGGCTCGGCCAGCTATAACCTCCTGCATGCTACAGCCCTGCTTTATCTCCAGGACATGTTCACAGTCCATCTCTCCAGTCATCTGAAGCCAGGCTGAGATCAGGACAATCGCTTCTCTCTAATTCAAAGCGACAAACGGATCAGAAACCTGTGTTTGCGTGGCCAGTTGGGATGCAATCACTCCAAACAGAAACTTGCTGCCAGCCATGAAGTTCTTCACCTTCTAGAGAGCGCCGCTTTATACCAAACATAAGTTTCTGTCCTGAAATACACCCAGCAGCAACTGAAACATGAAAGCACTCAAAACAGAAATGTGCTGGCAAACAAAAAATGCAAATGTATTCATCTTCCAGAGAGCCCCACTACGTGCAGAACATAAGCCTGAATCCCAAAATAATACCCAGTACCAACTAAAACACACACATTTCCCCACATCTTGTCTTGCTTCCATCAATTGAGCAGCACAATGAAGCAATTTCCATCGTTAACATATGCACTGTATTAAGGCTAGCCAAGATTTAACATTCTTTTGTTAATTTGGCAGAGGGGAAAGACACAATAGAAGAGAGCCCTACAATTTGCAGCCATCTGCGATACTGAAAACAGTAATAAACTTGAAAAGTGCTGTTATGTTACCACTCCTAACAAGCCAATGTCTTCAAACATTTATGCCTTTTACACCTAAATTAATGCCTTTTAATTTCTGTATGAAGAGAGTGTTTTCAGACTTCTCTTCCCATTATATGGCCATTAATCTTGCCCACTGGTTTGAGCTCCCCTAGTACACTGCAATTTACACTGTCAGAGATCACTGGATGAGTCAGGCTCAATTATAAATAGAGGATGCTAAATTACTTAATGCTGTTATTTTTAGGGTTGTGACAGGCACTACTGATGCTCAGTGTCTTAGGCCGCTCCGTCTTCACGCAGAGAAGAACACCTCCCAGCCTGATGAGGCACATCCATCACCCAAGTCATCGCTTTGCTTCTCAAGTAAACACGAAGTTCCTCGACAGACAATTAAACCAATATTTCAAATTAAAATGTGTAGAAGAATATTCATAGGCTTCTAGTGACAAGTCTCTATTTAATTGCTTCCCCCGCCCCTGCTTGAATATGTTTTCTGTCCTGATGATGGATCTCCCATCTACCTTCTGCTGGGGAAAAAATTACACAGACTTCTCAGCGTGCGAGCACCACGGGTCACATCTATCATCCTCAGGCCTCTGTTTTACTTTTAATTACAACACTTCACTCAGGAACGTTACTTCAAATCATAAACCTAAGTAGAAAGTAGCTTTTAATTTGCAGAACAGCCATTAAATTCTTTGCTTCACTGACATTAATTTGCTGCCACTCTTTGTACTAAGGAAAAGATGATGTCACTTAACTTTCAGACATCATGAAAAGATAAGTTTGCTCAAAGTCACGATCAGTTTAAAATTAGTTGCATTTTGTTTCCCCATGCTTCCCGTGCTATGGCATTTTACCAAGGTCTCCACTAAGAACCATTTTCAATTAACAGCATTGCTTTTAAATGGATAAGTTAAGATCAATCCTTTTGCCTGTGACACACGTTTCAGTTTTAATGCTCTGGATTAATTTTACCCAATCTGAGTCTGTATTTTTATGTATAAGCAGATCCCATTTTTGTGAGACCAGCAGGACGAGGAGTTTCACACAAGCCAAATATTGCTGAAATGCATACAAAAAAAAAAAAAAAAGAAGAGTGGCTTAGACACACATAAACCTCTTAGCTCTCTGTTGAGCCTAAATGCCACCAGCATTTCCAGCCAGCTTTTGCCTCAGTTCCTCCATGAGTGGACATTCTCCATGAGGATTTTGAAGCAGTCACCCTGCTGCCCGTGTTTCAGGTCAATAACCACCACACCACAGCGTTGCTGCTCAATGGAACACCCCCCACCAGCCACTGCTGGCTTCATCAGGATTCCTCCTGTGCTTCCCATAGAAGGAAACAGAGGTGCTGGTACCTCAGGATGCTTGGGGAGAGGAAAACCAGGAAGGCTATTTAAATATTACACTAAAATTTAGGCATGTATTGAAGTAGTAAGTTGGAAAAACTGAATGCTACACCTCTCTAGGTTCTAGGTAGAACAAGAAGTTATAACCCCAAGAATCTTTTGTTGTGGATACTGGGTTCAGTTTTGGACCTCTCACTACAAGGACCTTGAGGGGCTGGAGTGTGGCCAGAGAAGGGCAATGAAGCTGGGGAAAGGGCTAAAGCACAAGTCTGCTGAGGGACTTGGGTTGTTTAACCTTGAGAAAAAGAGGCTCAGGGGAGACGTTCTTGCTCTAGACAACTTCTGAAAGGAGGCTGGAGCCAGGTGAAGGTTGGTCTCTTGTCCTAGAATACAAGAAGAAATAGCCCCAAGGTATGCCAGGGGAGGTTTAGGTTGGAGCCGAGGAACAATTTCTTCCCTGCAAGGGTTGTCCAGGCCTGGCCCAGGCTGCCCAGGGCAGTGGTGGAGTCCCCATCCCTGGAGGGAGGATTCAAAGCTATGGAGATGTGGTGCTGAGGGACATGGTTTGGTAGCGACCTGGCAGTGCTGGGTTAACAGTTGGATTTGATGGTCTTAAAAGGTTTTTCCTAAACAATTCTACAATTTAAAATAAAACACTGAAAAAATAAACAAAACACCACTTATTACAGTAGCACCCAAAAGGGAGCCACCCTCACCATGTAGTTGAAACAGTCTTGAAGATAAAGTTTGCCCTGACCAGCAATTCTTATCCAAGGCAAGAGAACAAAAATAAACAGACAAAACCACTGGAATGGCACATTGCTCTCTCCCAGGCAAAAGCAGGGAGCTAACAGAAGTAATGGACACACACATGGGCTGCATGAAGGTCTTCCCCAGCTGGTTTTTAACTGCCTGCACGGTTAACAGACAAAACAGCATTACTGCTCCTGAGAACTTTCAATGAGAACAAGGAGAACAAGCTTTTGGCTTTCTGTGGTGCATTTGAGGTTTGAGGATTATTTTTCACATCACTCCTTCTCACATGGTGAAAAGATGGTGACATTCTACACACGTTATGTATCATGTCTGTGAGCACGAAATTCAGATGGGCAATGCACGGCCTGGATGGTCAGGACAGCATTTGTTTCCCCATGTGAAAAACAGAAAAAAACATCAACTCTAGCAGCTGAAGCATTTCAGTTCAGCCCAAGTGCAGAAACCACAGGGCCAGCAACATGAAGGGTTTGGAGCATTTCTGTTGATGCAGCAAGAGTAGCCTCGTTCAGAATGACAAGAGAACGGCAGGGGAGATGCTTCCCGATGTAGAAACAGTATCACTCTGCCACTTTTATTTCCATATAAATCAAAAGTTGCCCACCTAGGAGGGCTGCTGGTACCAAAGTACCTTTGTGTGACAAGCTTTTGCTCAAAGAAAAATTCTTTAAGATACGCCTAAAATCCAGTTAGTTTTTACCAGAATCAAGACAATTTGCACAGAGCACAAATGCAGAATCGCCTAAAATGACTCTCACCCTGCAACCCTGGAATTCTAAAGAGATGCATAAGCTGAAGTGATGGTCTTTAAAAAAAAGCTTTAAAGAAAATGATTAATTGAAGCCATTTAAAGTATTAATAAGAAACTAAACTGAAATATTTACATATTTCTGAAAGCAGCTAGTTTGGGTTTTTAAAACAAAGGCAAATATTGTTCAACTGGTTTTTAATAAATGTAAATAATATTCTGAAACGGGGACAAAATAGCAGGAGTTGAGGGCTAGCTGAGCTACACATAGCATGTAAATGAATTCCCTGCTTGAATATCAGGATCTATACGTATAGCATTCAGGAATAAAATGAGCAAAACTTTCACAGCGCTCCATAATATTACTTTTATTATTGATACAGAGAAACAGATAAAGCAGCAAGGAAGCCAGATTTGCAGCTGATGCTAGAATTCAGTCAAAGCTAACAGAGACCATAAAGAATGCTGAAGCCTCATGAACTTGAGGGCAAATCAAACTTACCATTAACAGATGAAATGCAACAGACACTGAAGGATATAATTAGATTTACATAAAAACCTAATAGGAACCTTCCTGCTGCTGGGATGTTAGACCCAGATTCCTTCACTGAGAAGCAACAGCCTGTAGACAAGTCACCAGACCGGCCAGGCTACAGAGAAAGCATTGGAGCCTCTCCCACCAGAAAGGGCATGGGGAGGAACACAGAATCACAGAATGTTAGGGGTTGGAAGGGACCTCCAGAGATCATAGAGTCCAACCCCCCTGCCAGAGCAGGAACAGACACCATAAACCCTCTGACACACTACAAGGACTATAGGTCAGCAGTTTTCAGGACTGGAGATTAGTGTTCATTGAAAATAAAGCAACAAATTCAAATATGACCAGAAGAAGTGTTCTCATGTAATGGGCTTTGGAGCTCCTCGTCAGGAGGAGACACAGCTTGGCAGTACACCAAGGGCAAACCAGGTATGGGTTACCACAGAAGGATGTAAGCCCACCTAAAATATAACAACATTTTAAAATAAGCCCACTGTCTATATCATTTCCTACAAAGGACAGGGAATGCTGTCCTCAGTCACTGCATGAAAGGTTTGGAATGGGGAGGAGATAAGAGCAAGGAGAAAGATGAAAACAGAAAAACTAACATCAAAGGTTTCAATTTTGCTTCCTATTTTTTCTTTCCTTATATAAATCCCAAGTAATTTCTGAGACTGAAGGAAATCTCTCAAAACAAGATTCATAAAATATTACTTCTTAATTTCTCATATAGTTTATACAATTTATTATTAACTCACAACATCTGATACAGTGTTAGCAATTACTTCAAATGGTACTTCAACACCGGTATGTTATCATTCAAAATCCATACACCAAAACACCAAGTGTCATGAAACAATGAAAAAAAAAAAAAGTTACTCTGAACAGCTGTAAATATTGGTGCTTTATTTGCCTTTGGCTTTCTGAGCCTTTGGGCTTCACATTTGTAAGCTCCCCTCTGCAAACACAGGAGGCCAGAAATATATTTTTTCATTAAAAATGTGAAGCAAGAATACTTCTGCAAGATGTGGAGCTGGAAGACAAGCAGAAAGCTCCTCTCAATACTGATGCATCAACAATATCTCATCCAACCCTGCCAGCAGATCTGATGCAAAAATCTCTGCGGATCTGCAAAGGCTGAGTTTAGCCAATCTTCCCTTTTTGGGTTCTGCTCTTTCAGGACTTTTTTTGATGGCATAAAGCTACACAAAAACCTGCCTTTGCGATTCACACTAGAGACTCAGAGACAACCTACTGACTTGAGAAATAAAGGCTGAGGTCACATCTTGGACTATATTTCCAAACTTGTTCACTTGTACCGATTAGAGTTTCATTTTTATTTCTAAAGGATATTCTAATAGGAAATGTCACATGAAAGAAAGAGATAAATTAAGATTTTTTTCATCTGGCTTTAAAATATCCTGAACAAATCTCCTTAGTGAAATACCAAACACACGAGGACCAGATTTTTTTTTTTTTTTTTTTTTTTTTTTTGAGGAAAGGTCGTTTTTGCACAGCCATTATTCAACTACACTTAATTGTACTTTAGGAAGTAGGTTAACTAAACCACATAGCTCAAAAAGCCCGAGGAATGACTTTGCTTTCAAAGCTGTGCACTCTATGTTCCTAGAGAGCCCAGGCAGGTAATTTTTCAGAGGAGAAATGCCAAATGGTAATTAGCTTAAGTGATGCAATTTTCTTCCAAGGATAACAGCACTGACTTGCAGCATCTGACGTCTGGCGACCTTTGCAGCTGCAGCTCCATCCTGGAGAAGGATGTGAAAACAAAAAGGAAAAGAGGAGTCCTACAGCTGGTGACAGAGGCACATCCACCATGACCCACTCCTGTCGGCAGCAGGTACCAACAAGTCAGTGATGGGAGCAAAGAACACCCTTGGTTACCCTTCGTTGTTTTGTGATGTCTTCTTGTTGATCTCCACATCCCTTGAGCAGTGAAGATTTCTTTTTTCCACATGCTTTCACAACAGTCATTTATTTCCTGCTTTAAATATGAAGATCTGCAATATCTTACATTGCGTAAGATGAAGGGGTGGTTTGCAGAGCTGGCCACATCACATCATACCAGCAGAGGTGGAGCAGCTGGGGAACTAGCAAAGGTCATCCCCTGTCAGCCCTGAGCTCCTCCTGCAACACCAGTGTCCAACTGGTACTCAAGTAGCAACACAGGAGGAGTTACTTATTCAAAACTGGTCTACCTAGAGCAAGAAAACAGTATATTAAGATGGGTATAAATATATTAAGATGGGTATAAATGGAAATATAAGAGCTGTTGGGTTTGCTCTGCTCTCATGACTGTTTCCAAATGGACATAAACTCAGCTCATGGGACCATTTGTCGAGGTGTGGCCATTATTTCTGCTGCTTCCTGGTGAGGGATACGTTGGCATGGAACTAGCATAATCACCAGCCATTTCTGCTGAAAGATTTCCAAAGCTAGCATTTCTGGGATCATGCCCAGGATGGCAAAAGAAAGCTCAAGCTCAGCTACCTCCGGTGCTGCAGAAATTGATGTGAGGATATCTGCCAAGAGGCAATCTGAGGCAGGACTGCAGGAGATCTTAACATACACTAATTTGTTTCACACTTATCAAGAAGAAGCAAGATGCACTCAATTAACACACCAGATTAGGACTCACTAACATGGGTGAATATATAGTAGGGCTTGTGGAAGACAGGAAAAAAAGTCACTCCAAAAGGATTTTCCTCATTTCTGAGCAGAGTTGTTAGACGTAGGAAACTTGCATTTTGTAGAACATATCCTAGCATCGTACAAAGAGGTTTGTATGATGAATAAATTAGTAAAGAGGTTCTTTAAACAAAGCTAGTACAGAAAAGCCTAAAAACCAATTTTCGCCTAAAAAAAAAAAGGTATCTTTAATTTTCTTTGCTTTACCAATTTCAATGAATCAATTATCATTGATTTACCTTTTCCTTAGGAGCTTCTCAAAACACTCTTACTATCAGAGTAGGAAAAACTTGATATTTTTTTTTCTAGAATCAAAAGCCTCTGTCCCGAGTAGTTGCACCAGATGTGCCTCTGGACAGGAGACACACAGTCCTTTGACACTTACTTACTTTTGAGCAAGTAGAAGTTGATTGCGAGCCCCTGTAAATAAATATTTGCTACCATACAATTGATCTAGCAGGAAAGCTGAAGGTTTGGAGAGCAAGGACCAATATTCTGTGGAAGGCATCCCTCCAAAGGGTATCCAAAGATTATGAAAAATTAAGATCAAGCTTCACAGTACCATACACACCTCCCTCAAAAGTTATTTGCAAATAGTCTTCATTTATCTGCATTAAATGGGCTGCAGGCCACCCCTGCAACTCTTCCATAAGCCTCAGTGCTGCCCAACACATCTTCAGTACAGGAAATTAAAAATATTTTGCCCTCAAATTGCAGAGGGAACAAAATCAGCTGTTTCAGCTTCCCAGCTTGGTTTCCTTTTCGTGGGCAGAGTTAATATCCTTCATCACACCAGCTGATGCTGCTGGAAACACTAGCCAAGGTCTGGGACTTGGGAGCCACCCTCCAGAACAGAGAAAACAAACAGCAGGTGACAAAGTGAGACAGAAGAGGAGAAAACGTGCTGGCACTCTAGATGCACGAGCCAAGATGACCATGGCTTGGATCAGAACTCTGCTAGATGGTATAACGAGGACATGAAGGGCACCGTGATACTGCCACCACCTGAGTCCCTCAGCAGGAGAGTCTGGCACAGCTAAAACCTCCCCACACACAGGTGCAGCCACTTCTCTCCACCACCATGAACCTTCTAGTCCCAGCCCTGCCCCCACTAAAAGATTTGTCAGAAATAGAGGTGGGTATAAACCACCTTCTCACCCATCTGTGAGGGTTAGCAAGGGAGGACCTGTGGTGGGACCTTCCTTGGCCTCACCTGTGCCCAGGAGGCCCTGGCAGTCCCCCTTCACAAGGTTGTAGCAGGTGGAGAGCACGGACCAGAGCAGCATTCCCCCATCAGCACATACTAACAGAGCAGCTGCTGTGTGTTTGATACAGTTAAGACCAAAGGGCATTTTTTTTTACTAGATATATTTTTTCCAGTTTGTGATCACAGGAAGCTGCTTCTTCTCCAACCCGGAGTTTAGCAAAGAACATATTACATCGTGTTCTTCTGGGATAAAAAGACACCATGTGAACAACATTACAGAGCCCCATCCATTCTCACAAATAAAATTTTGATCAAACACAGCCCTTAAATTTGGAAGCAGTACCACAACCAAGGCCAGGCACATCCTACTGACGTCTGACTCAAGGAAACACACTGGCTGCGGGGTCTGTGGAGGTAAATCAGCTTCAGGTCACTCACAACAACCAGCACAGGGAGCCATAGAAGCTTCATATACACAACATGGTTGTAACCTCCTCGCTCAGAAAACCATGTTCTGCCCAACGGCATCTCAACAGCCTTTCCCATTCCCACCTCCTCACAGCCTGGGGAGAAAACCTGTTGTCCAAGAACCCCAGGATGAAAGCAGAAGCACACCAGACCCCTGTGGGACCCCCCCGAGTCAGTGAGAAACCAGCCATCTCTCTCCAGAGCTCACAGGTTATTTCTACATGATAAGCTACACATTTACCCCCATGACATGCTTCAATATTCCTTCTTTCAAGGTGCAAATCTGAAAGATAAATAACCACAGGAGATCCCTCTCCTGCAAGCAGGTGCAGCACTCACATCCCCAGCCCTTCCAAGAAGAGGAATAACACTTTCTTACCTCTTTTCCCCCACCACTGCTCAAGTACAAGGCTAAACCAGAAGGCAGAAGATGGCTCTAACATCTAGCAACAGCAAAGCAAACCTGCCCTCTCCCCGCTCCAGGAGGCACTGGGGACCAGGCAGGGAAGGGGGCAGCACTGACTCCCACCTCGCTGGGGTAGAGATATTGGCACTTCCTTCATCAGCTCCCTCCACCCTCAGCCAGCCAGGCTAGGGCTAATTACAGCCATTTCAGCTGCAGCAAGAAGTGTAATTACAACAGAAAACCCTGCAGCAGAATCCTCCCTTGGCTTGAGCGTGATACACTAAGATGAGAGTGTTTCATAAAACCTCAGAATCGCTGCAAAAAAAACCCTAAACCTCCCAGGAGGGAAACATGCTTGGAGACCACCAACACATTTAATTCCTTCTTGCTCCAGTTTGCCTGGGTGGGAAGGAGCTTTGGGAAGAGGAAGTTCAGCAAAATCTCTTGCTGGTGCGAGCAGCGGATTCGTGCCGCTGCCAATTGTCCCGACGCTACAAAGAGATTTTACAAGTACTTTTGGGTAATTCCATAAAGTGACTGGCAAGCGTGCTGCCACCCCTCCGAGAGGCACAGGGCTCGGGAGCACTCTCCTGCAAACGCCTTTGCATTTAAGTAGCTTAGCCATTTTCAGCTATGTCAGTTAAAATTGGGCATGGTGGGTTGATTGCACCAATCTCCACATCCAGCTGGCTCGCACAGAGCATCAGATTCAATATTCTCAGTCCTCGGCAAGGATTATTGGAGAAGAAGATTTCCCATGTTTTCCTGGTTTTCTTGTAATTTCTTGCCAGAAATGTCAAACAGCGTTGCTGCTGTTGAGATGCACCTCAGCTGTGCCTTGCGTTTAATAGTCCTGTTGAACACCTCCATTTTATAGGTGGTTTAAACACTTATAATTTAATAGTTCTATTTAAACAGCTCATTGAATTCTGACAATATATTCAAGTTTTACAAGTTTCTTTCGCCACAAAACGGTAATGGAGATTTAAAAGAAAAAAACAAATCCAGTTACCTGATCCAACATGTGCCACAGTCATCTAGGCACAGAGGTTGCCCCAGCTCTTTTTGGGAGCTTAAGTAGTAAAATTTCATTTGGCTTCTTGCAAAGGTTATTTTGCATACTATAAAAAAAAACCCTACAACAAGAAAATTGCCATACTTTCAGCCCAAATATGCCTTCATCATCTTATTCATTGCATCTCTTCCTACTATGGTAAATAATTCCTTGCAATCCCCTTCCTTGAGAACTACAAAGTTTCAGACTGGTGAGTGGTTTGTGTTCCAAATTCTTTCCTATTTAGCGAAACTGCACTTTCATTTTATTTCACTTTTAGCACCTTCCCAGGAAGCAGCTCCTCTGAGCCATCATGGTAGCTGGAGGACTGACCACAGCTGAGGTGCATACTTAGGGCTGATGCTCAGGGTCAAACACCACCTCCAAAGGTGGCTGCGTCCACCTTGAAGCCTCTTGCTTCAAGGGGGTTCTCCACCCATCACACAGACTGCCTGGGAAACACGCCCAGTCAGGTGGGCTGGGAGCTTCTTTCCACTGTCTCTCCTGACAGCTCAATCTGGACCATCTAGTCCAGTTTAATAGCCCATTTCAGTGTCTATGTCCAAACCATGTTAACCTGGTTCTCTTGACACCTATTTATCACCATTCACAGTTTTCCTAAGGACACCTTTAGGCGACGTCTATCTTCACTTACTTGACAAACCTTTAAATGAAATATTGTCCAAGTTCAATTGACTCTTCTGTTCTCATAGAGATGTCAAAGAAGAGACCTGATCATTACTCTTGTCTAGTAGATATTTTCTCAAGCACAGTTTTTTTTCTCAAAAGCACATTATATAACTCTTCAAAGGACCTGACCTTGCTAAATTAAAATGTCTCCACATCCAGCTTCTGCGAAATCCAGGGAGAGTAGAGCTGACTTCACCTGCCTCGTGACCAACCCCCAGTTAAACTCCTGATGACATCACTGTTTCATGAGAGCTGTTTGTGTACCTCTGGGTGGTTTTGCACACTGTATTTACTCACCCCAGTCTGTTGCAGAGGAGGGTATTTGAAAGCAGGTAACAGCCCCCATTGCTCAGTGGCCAGCAGGGAGAGCTGGGACAACATCTAGACACTACATTTCTCCTGTCCACCTGAATTAGCACCTTTCTCATGTTCTGGCATGTGTCAGTTCAGGCTTTTCAGATGAAAAAGGGTTAAATATTTGGTTTACTCTGAAGCTTACATACAGCTACTACTCTGTATAACAGTTAGGAGTATTCTGAAACAATAAGACTTTACCTTCAGAGAGAACACGAACGAGCAACATGCCATTTATTACTGTATTTTCTTTGGCATCCAGGAAAATTACTCAACATTTTCCTTTCATTTGATCTCATTTCTGTATTTCAGGTCCATACAAGCTTTTAAACACAAAACAGATGATCCAGCCCTTGGGCGTATAAATAGTCTCCTTGGTTTTACTGAGATTACATGAGCGCAAAACTGCAAGAGTAGAAGAAACCTGCAGGATCCTGAAGTAACATAAACCCAAAGTTTTTCAGAGGCCAGATATTTAAAGCATTTAAAGAGATTTAAAACCAAAATATAGTGGCTATACTTTGAAATGTATAATGCAAGCAGGTGAGAAAAGTATCTGACACAATGCACGAGGCTCTACAGTGCTGCACCATGAACACTGAGTGAATCCCAGCATCTTATTACTAAGGTAAATTATTTATGTCTTTCTTTTATTTGCAAGACTACCTACAGAGCTTATCTAGCTTACTGGAAAGCTGAAAAACTTGAAGCAGGCAATAAAGGGAACCAAAATATATTCAACCCAGGGTATCTTGGATATTCTTAACTCTTTTCTTTTCCTGTGCAATTTAGCAAATTAGTTTACATTGTCTGACAAGTTGTCCTGGAAAACAGAAAAGCTCAGATTCATTTTAGCTTTGTGGAAATGATAATTCAATATTTGCTTATTTACGTCCCCCCACCCTGGAACTGAGAGCCGTATCTTCTATGCCATGTCAGATATATCAATATCAACATGTTAAACCTCCTCGTTCTCCAGTGAATCGAGAGGAGCAGCAGATGCTGCTGTGCAGGATGTGTCCTCAGCTGCTGCCTCAGGAACCTCATGGTGAGAGGTACCACAATTAGCTCTAACTAATGTGTGGTCTCAGGGACACACTACTCCGCCCTGCCCCTCCAGAGCCAACAGCATCTAGGTTGATTTTTCACCCTGTGGTGTTTACACAGAGTCACTTCCATACATCCCCTTCTGATGGATGGCTTCCTAACCATGCATCCAATGTTCCAGCGGTCTGTTTGGGAGATGAAGAAAATGAAGGAGCCTCCTGGGCTATTTCTGCCCTGTACAGAGATGATGCATCAGGTGTAAGGATAACACACTGCAATAAGCCACTCTTGACAGACAGAATTTGCTCTTCAGAGAGCTTTGATGCTAAATACGTACAACCAGCTCCTCCAAACTAAATCTCTGCCTGCTACAACTACTATGTTAGGAATGCTAAAAAAAAAAAAGCCAAACCAACAAGCCACCAAACCCATCAGAGATTAACTCCTTCCTTCCTGGCACCACTGGCAGAGCCAGGATTAGTCCCTGCAGCGTTTCCTGGATGACTTCATATGAATCCAGCGAGCTGCCTGTGCTGCGCCCGACCAAAGCTGTGGGATTTTACATGTTGACAAACAGCTGAACTCTTTGCTGCAGGAGCCCTACATTGATCCGCTTACTATTCAAGGGCTCGGATTCAGAGGAGCTGAAACGCCTGCTGAATCCCCAAGCTGAAAAGCCCTGTGGGGTCACCCCAGGAGCCATAGCCACGTTTTTTTTTTTTTCCCCCAATAATTGCAGAGCAAAAAGAAAAAGGCAGTTAAAGCTAGAGAAATTCTGAGTCAGCAGCATGACCACTGCTCGGCAGAGCCCTCCGAATCCTCAGGCACCTTTTTCAAACACTGTTTTAAATTGTTAGCACACGAAGACGATTCTCTCCTTTCTGAGCCTACAACGTAACACAGCCTTAAATCCCAGTTTCCCTAATAAACTTACCGCGGCTCCGTGGACATTAGGAATTGCATCTGCTAATCTCTATTTGTTCAAGCCCCCTTATTGGAAGGAAAAAGTGCTGTTTGATTTAAGATTCCTCGAGGAAATCTGCCTCTACATCTCTGGCTGGCGAGTAAAACAAACAGCATCCATGTCCCAGTAGGGACCCGCCACCCTCCGACATCCCTTCATTTAATTAGTTCTAAGCAAGCCGGTCTATCCAAAAGCTGACAAAGCTGCCTGAGAGAAAGGCTTGAAGTATTTCTTTAGAAAATGCAATACGTTACCAGCCGCATCGTGAAGTTTCTGAGTCACCTGCAGTGAAATGAGGCAGAAATCCGAGGTTCACACACCACTCCTGGCGTACCGGCGCCCAGGCTGGCTCGCACAGAATAGCAGGCGGGAGCGAAGCTGCAAACCTTTGAGTTGAGCTCACTCTATAGGCATCAGAAAAACCTCAAAGAGGAAGGAGAAAAAAAAAAAAAAGAAAAAGAGCCAGAGCGGGAGCGAGCAGCCCACAGACAGCGAGATGAGAAACTTCTGGCAAGTCTCCAGCGCAGGAATGAATTTGCTGTCATTCAGAGACGTAGAGCGATGGAAATGAAGGGAAACTTGAATTTACAGGCGGATTTGGAGCCTGCTCTGATTGTTCTATGAAGATGTGCAGGTTGCAGCTCAGCTCGTTTTACAAGGCTCGTCCAAGAACAAGGCTGGACTAAAAATTAAATAGCATAGTAGGTATGTACACACACATATAGATATAGATAAGCCAAGGGGCCAGCACAAACTTCAAATGCCTCATTCCATCAGCTATTTGCTGTGAATTTTATTAAACTCAGCACAGAGGCACAGTGGCAACTCAAATTCCTGTTACGTAGCGAAGTGGATTCACAGGGTTTTATAATGCTCTGTAGGCACATACATAAACAATTTTTTTTTTTTTTTTCCTAGTATTGCCAGGGAGCTAAAATACATTTTAGAGAGATAATTCAGATGTTTTCGAGCGTGTGGCAAAAAGTGTCAGCACACTGAGACTAAACTTGTCCAAACATTTATGCAATTTTTGTCAATAGAAGGAAAATAAACAATTCCATAGTTGAAAAAATAAGCAAGAAATATTGCTAGTTGTAAATTTTTCATAGGCCAGAAGACTCTGTATGGTGTAAGCGATGAGGATCACTAAGAAAATGTTGAAATCTGATTTTGTGAAGAATACAAAAGTTGGTGGTTTTAAACGCTGGTACTGAACACGGTTGATTTGGGGGTTTCACACTGAACCCCAGCTCCAGCGTGTTTCAGGGATGTGCAAGCTGCTCTGTTTAGATATTTTGCAGCCATGTACGCAAAGGGAATGTCAACTCTTGAAAAATTTGTAAATAAACACTTTCTTGGCATGAAAAGAGGCTCCACACAGCGTAGGTTACACTCCGCGACCAAATTCAGCTTCTTTTATTCCCTACCCTGATAATACACTCATTTAAAATCTGGTTACAAGTTCAGAGTGTCTTGGTAAATATAGCTCCGAATAATTACAGCTCTCCAAATTAGAAGTAAGGTTCCTGTAGATTTGGATTGCTTTTAATTTAGCTGACAAAGAAGAGTAAGAAGTCAAGCTAAGCTAAATAACTGGAGGGATTCTTTATTGCTTGTTTTCTTCCTATTAATAAATCAGGCCTCTGTGGGAAGAAAATCAAACACTAACAAACAAACAAGAATTCATTAGCGCCACAGAAGGCGATGCTGAGGAAGGCAGAAGAGCTCCATGACCAAGAGTAAAATATTTGCCACCAATTTGTGGCTAGAGTGAAGCAGAAACCTCCTCAACGTCAGTGACGCGACAACATTTGGTTCACTTCCAGTTTTCCGCTCCAGGGCTGCAGAGGGAGGGGCCGAGAGGCACCAGCTGTGCCCATGTCAGGGTCAGCGAGGCCCTGGCTGGCTCCTGGAGCCCAGGCTGGCCCCACCACCTTTGCCAATCACCTCTCACATCCCTCTGCCAGCTGGATAAGCACTAAAGGTGAGGGGTTTTTTTGTGGAACCTCCTTCTCTGGAGACTTTCAACCTCCACCTGGATGCCACCCTGAGCAACGTGCTCTGGGTGACTCTGCTTTAGCAGAGGGTCGGACGTGATGACCTCCAGAGGTCCCTTCCAACACCCACCGTGCTGGGATTCTGTGATTTTTTTTCAAATAATCCCATTTTTCTTCTCTTGTTTGTACCTCCCCAAAGCTGGTGCTGTGCCACAGCTGGATGGCAGCTCTGGCCAGATGCATCCTGGCTGGGGAGGTCCATGCTCAGGGCACAGATGGGTGTCCTGCTCAATGTTCTCAGGTCATTTCCTCTGCACAGATACATGCACTGAAGGCAAACTGATGCCACAAGTGGGCTGGGAAGGAGATTTCCTGGTGATGGCTGAGCAACCAACCCACCCCAACACAGCTCCTGAAACATAAATTCCACCTAAAACTCACTCTCTGTTTTTTACAGGCTTGCTTCCTTTTTTTTTTTTTTTTTTTTTTTTTTTTTTTTAAACAGGCATTTCCATTGGTAACATTTTTTACAAGCATCATTTTTCTAATAGCATCATTAGTACAAGCTGAAGGGGCTATCTCTAATGAAGTAGGGAAGATGTCCCTGCTCACTGCAGGAGGGTTGGACTAGATGACCTTTACAGGCTCCTTCCAACCCAAAACATTCTATGAATCTATGATTTTAAGATCAGGCATTTCAGAACATCAACTATTACTGCTGAAGGCAAAAGTGGTGATTTGGAGACCACACGTACCATCGTGTTCAGGTTGATGCTGGATGCTTTATCTAAACCTGTTGGCAAACTCCACTTGGGTCATGCATCCTGCCTCCAAGCTGGAGTGAAATTACTGAGCAAACCACTACAGGACACTGAAGGTTGAGGTGGTGGCAGACAGAGCATCGATAGGATGGCTGAAAGCTGGAAACTGGGTCAAAAACTGTGCTGTTTCCCAGCAGGATCCTGGGTTGGTGAGGTCAGGGCAGGGCTCAGGATGTTGCATGGGAAGAAAGGACCTAAAGACCAAAGCAGCCAGTTTCACCATCTAGCAAACAACCTCACCAAAAATGAAGAAAGAGCATCAGGGCAATAAAAACGGATGAAACGTCTGACTGCATGGAGGAAAGGTAGGATCATGCCTCTTATTCCACCAGCTCCCTGCCTCTACAGGCACCTCCCACTCTTGCAGCACGGTGAGTTTTTCAAGGATTATAACACTTTGGTCTAACTCATGTCTGCAGGCTCAACACAGAGGCACCTGGGTGAGGCTTAATGACCTGAGATGAAGAAAAGGTCACTCCAGATGGTCAATGGTCCTTTCTAAGGATTGAGGTGAAAAAGAATCTCCTACCACTGCCAGGACTTCACCTGAGAAGTAACTGCACCCTGGAAAAAAAATTCCTGAGTTTTGTGCAAGAGTTCATACATTTTAAAACATCCCCCCTAAAACACCAGCTCTCTCTGGAGGAGAGACAGGGACAAAAGTGCATACTGATGGATTTTGCCAAATTTACTCCAAAAATTTACCTCTTTGCGCCACAAGACTTTCCCACCATGTGCAGCTCGTGACATCCCAGACCCAGCATCACAATGAACACGAGTAATTATTTGGAAAGTATCTTGTCCTCAGCCACACTCTCTGTTAGTACGTTTTTGCATTTAAAATACCCATTTCTTTCTCAAATATTTTGGCATATGTAAGGAAACGTGCACTTTTTTGTCTGGGAAGATGCTGAAGCTGTTGTAACAGAAGCCAGGATGTGACCATCAGCTCTACAAGGGATTTTCCTCAGCTGGGTTCTGTCTAGATCACACATCACACTGAAAGTCTGAAATGTCTAATGTGCTCCGTAGAACATTTTATTTTCATTTATCTTTTGTCCCCCTGTGACTGAAAAGAGAGGTAGCACCTTGGCCTGGAACATCTTTAAGGTCTCTGTTGCACATCCTTCACGTGTGCCTGAGGTATTTTACTCAGAGCACTGGATTCCTGACATTAGACATATCACAAAGTTCCCTGCGATTTATAACAGCAGATGATTGACTGAAAACCTCTGTCTCCCTTCTTTGAGCAGCTTTGCAGAGAGTAATATCATTTTTATAGAATTATAGAATTTATAGAGATAGAAAATATAAATTTATATAACATAATAAACATATAATACAGTAAGTGCACAGAGAGTTTTTTAAGTTTTTAGAATATATAGAAATTTATATAATTATTATGGGAACTATTTATTCTGTTAATGTATACAATTTAGATAAATCAATTACAACACATCATTTCCATTTCTCCCCTGATGTCAAAACCCTGTTCCAGTGCCAAAAATCAGCAGGTACCAGGGGCTCAGAGGACCACCAAGGGAGGAGCACCAGACCCCTTTATCAAGATCCCAGATCTCATTTTCTATCATTTGTTAATGTAAAAGAGAAACAGGGGTTTTGGCAGAGCTGCAGCTGCCCCAACCCACCCGTGCTGACCCCAGTGCCCGCTGTGCCCATCACCTCCACTTTATAGGCTGGCTCAGAAGCATTTGGAGTTAATCAGGTTTTGTTCATAATCACTTTTTCACAGACTTAAATAAAAACAATTCAGAAGAAGGAATAAATAGCAAAGTAAATGGCAATCTGGCAACTACCTCCCCACCCCAGATGAGCCACCTTGTGCACGGGTCCACGTGTGGAGAGGGAAAAGGATTTTCCTCTGGCCTCTCTGTGACAAAAGTGGGTGATTCCTCATGGAAATGAGGTTTTGCCTGGAAATCAGCCCAAATTTATTTTTTAGCCAGTGGATGACACTTGTTGTTTCTTCCTCCAGACGTAGGAGCTGAACAGGGTGCAGTGGCACCCACCTGAGCCTGGGACCAGCAGTGCTGATGGGTCCTCCCTGGCCCCAGCGTGGGCTGTTGTGACCGCACCTCAGCATCCTCCTGGGAGTGCCTGCACATTCCATGGCCACAAGCTGTTCTCCCCCTCTGAGAGGGATCCCAAACTGGGCTTTGCAGCAACAGACAGCTACACAAGCCCTGCAGTGACAACTTTTACTGATCTTAGACAAGATTCTGGAGAAAAAGAAAGGTGGATTTTCTTCTTAGAGAAAAGAAGCCCTGGGTATCTTGGGATAATTAATAAGCTGAATTACTCTACCTGTGAGATAATAACGCACCATCAGAAAAAAAAACTGATTTTTATTAGCCAATTTTTATCAGAAATCAAAATTAACTGAGGTTCAATATAATTCAGAGCCAGCTAATTAAAGCTCAGGGAAGGAGGATCTGATTTCTGTGAACATCCCAGCTCCATCAGATGCAGAATGAAGTGCCTCCCCTCACCCTGCCCGGAGGTCCCAGGGCACTTGGGCACACTCTGAGTCCCTGGCAGGTAAGGTGACCACCTCATTTCTATCCACAGCAAGCCTAGTTTATAAAAGCATCTTTGATTTCGTAATCATCTGGGTGAATTAGGAAATAAATATTCAGCTATTCCTGTACCAGATGCCTGAGCACCGCTGTTTGACAGCCACTGCCAAGATGTTGGTTTTTGAACACCTGGTTCATTTAAAAGAGGAATAAAGGGAACTACAGAGAAACCTGATGGATTTTCTCTGCCCTGCAGTCACCACAGGAGTCAGACATTGTCCAGATGCTGCAGGTGATGCCTTGCAGGAGTTAAGCTTGTCACACTATACCTCAAATTGAAAAAAAAAACACCAAACACCAAAATAGACAATTCATCTCAAATAGTACATCTCTAAGCTTTTTTCAAGGAAGTTTCAAGCCACAGCAAGGCATCATGAAACCCTCCCCAGCACACTGCAATGATTGCCTCCCACCGTGCCACACAAAAGCTACCCGTGTGTCTGCTCTCAGCCAGAAACTCTGATATTTGAGCACAAAATAAAGCTGGAAAGGTTGATGGTTCCTGCACTGCGCAGTACAGTCCTCAGTTCACTCCCGAGACTGATGCCAAGAGGAGAAAACCAACCCTAGGTCCTTCTTCACACTTCCAACTCCCAATTCCTCATGAAGTTATTTGGTCTCCTGTGCTCCTCTTCCTCGCCCCTCCACACAAAAAAAGCCCCTCTGCTCTCCCCAAGACACATGGTTGCCCTCCCCCAAGCTCCCAAGAGCTGATGGCCCAACAACAGGACCGCAGCAAGAGTCTGATGGCTGGCCTTGGGACAGCAGATGGAAAGGAAGGAGAGCAGGTTCCTGCTCGGTGCCTGGTAGAGCAGGAAGGATGCAAAAAGCCATAGCTGTGAAAGCAAGGGTCTGTGCAAGTTGCTCGTGTCCAATCTGCTTAATTCCCATTTGCTTTGTTAAATAATGAGAGCTCTCTGCCCAGATAGCAGATTTTAAGACAGCCAGTCAGCCAAAACCCAGGAGCTCCTGCCTTCCTGTGCCTCACCCAAAACCTGCCTGTAAACCCTCTTATCAAGAGCCTTAAAACCTAAAAATAAGTCAACAAAGCTAAAGGGATATTTTTCTCATCCAGCTAATTAGTTGGGGAAGAGATACACAATGTGGTCTCCACAGCCAGCACTCAATCTAGACCCAGCCACACACACAGACATCTAATTTAACAAGGGACAATGTGGCCTAACCAGCTTTGTCCAAGGAAGCAGTTCC
>NW_008632852.1:0-57665 GCF_000691845.1 Merops nubicus | reverse complement strand
CTGCTGTGTTTCACAAGCCGTGGTGCTTTGGCCCTCGCTGCCCAGGCAGGGCTGGAGCAAGGTGGTCCAGTTGGACCAAGATGCTCCTCAGCATCCCCAGCTCCTAGATATTCACATCTCACACCTCTTCTCCATCTCCAGAGTCTCTGTGGTCCAGGCAACTCCTCCCAAACCTGATTTGTCACCTATCAAAGAAAAGGGATTTCTAAGGTCTGTCCCTGACATCATCAAACAGGATGTGTGTCATATACACGTGTCACTACATCTTCATGAGTCTGTAAGGCTACGTGTTGAATTGTTTGAGGCTTTTGACCAGTGCCAGCCTTAACAAGGAGCCTTTCACTGTAATCTGGTTTTAAGAGCTCTGAAAGGCTGACTGAAGTACACCTATTGTATGCTGAAGAAATCGTATCCTATAAATAGCATATTAATCATTTATGGCAATCAGCTAGGGCTCGAGATTTTAAGTTCTACACTCCCTGAATGCCAATGGAAAAGAAGAGCAAAGCTGGCTCCCTCTGCTCAAATCTCATACCTCTGGGGAGCTAATTAGCGTGGAAACACTTGCTGGAAATTTTCAGCAACCTCTTCATACAATATCTGTTTGGGATTTCAACTCTTAGATACCACAACCAAACAAAAGCCACTGGATTCCCAATTTCCAAGAAACAGGCTTGAATATATTTAAGAATGCAATTATTGAACTGTCTCATCCAAATATTGTACTAAGCAGACTTTGTCTCATCCCACCCATGCTCAGTTGCTTCCAGACATGTTTATCAACAGAAGATGAATCCTGGATGCAGCTCGCCGCGGCGTTATCACATGGGGGTATCTGTACCAATCTCCAACTCCTTCCACAATGCCTGCTTTAATTTTAAGCCGGGAAATTGCAGTTTCCTAGCACCCAGGAGGCAGCTGCTATCACCTCCCGTTTTGCCAAGGGAAGGGGATTGAAGGGCCCAAGAGGGGTGCGGACAAACCTCCCACCTTTACGGTTCGGATGTAATGTGCCCAGGCTGCGGAGCCCCAAGCCCAGCTCCTCCAGGACTCATCACTTCCTAACCTCAGCCATGGCTTCAGATTTCCTTTTCTGGATGAAAACAGAGAAATTACTTATTTCCTGTATAATATAGAAGCATTAGTGTATTTGAATAAGATTTTATGATTCAAGAATTATTTTAAAACAAAACCATTGCACATAGAACTGCTTGGAAAGTACTGGATTTAGATGTGAAAGCACCTGGAGATGACTTTGCATGTCCCATCTACATCAGGAGGTAACTTTGGCACCTGCATTTTGGCGGAGTGAAATTCCCCGTTCAGTCCTACCTGGCAGATTACTAAAACCCAATGTTCAAAAAACATTTAATGGCTTAAGTGGGAACTGGTTTTCTTTCCTCAAAAAGCTCAGAGCTAGATTTTACTGTGTAAAAGCAGAAGGACATGGCTTTGGCCATAATTCGCAGCTCCTCAACGGCTCTGTTTGGGAGCTCGGAGTGATTGATATGCATGTAAAGACTTACAATGCAAAGTGAAGAACAACTGATTAAAGTGGAATCCACAGCATCTCAGGACCGTAATGAGTGGTTGGGGAAAATTAATTTCCATGTTTAATATATGCAGAGACTATGAGGAAATCTCAGAATTTAATTAATCACAGCATTTAAAAAAAAAGGTTATTGGATATAATTGTAAGTAAATACTGCTTAATTATTCTTCTAATACCATAGCTAATTTAGAAGTGATTTCTCCCAATACTGTGCCTGATTCAGTCTGCTATATATTTATTGGTCTAACTATAGTCTCCACGCTTTTGAAATAATGGTACATCGTCAACATCTCTGTTATAAACCCAACAAATTCATAGCACAAAGCCCCCTTACAATCCCAGGACAGATCCAAACAGTCCAAAGGCCACCCTTGCCAGGAAAAGCAGCAGAAATAATATGCAGATTCACATTAAATTCTCTTTAAACCCGGTGCTGCCATTCCAATCCCTTTTATTAGTTGTCATTCGTAATGAACCAGCCTGTCCACAACCTCTTTCAGCTACACTTCCCCTTCCTGACTTTATTGTGAATCCTGCTCTGTTGAAAGCTTCACAGGGCTTTTTTTTTTTTTCCATTCAAGAGGCTTCCCAGAGCAATAAGTAACAGTACTGTGAATGAATCATATATTTTAGAAAGTCATTTATCTCAAAAATGTTGATTTTGAACGTCCTTGCACTGTGCAAGGCAAGTGGAAGCACTTGGAAAGTAGGACATTTGTCTCTCCACAGGCTACCCAGAGAGATGCCCTTGCTCATCTAAAGCACAATCCCAGCTGACTCCCGCAGAGCTTAGATCAAGCCCAGACATCACATCTGTCACTCTGAAGCAGGAACGAATGGAAAAACTTCACACTACCGTCCTGTTTCCCAGTGACAAATTTAAGTTCTTTAAAATGCCCTTTCCAGCCTGTACCTTCAGGAATACTGGGATTACAGCCAGCTAAAACGGCAATGCAAGGGAACACCAAGTCTTATGTTTGGGCAAAAGCTAATGTTGCATTAATGAAAGGTTTGGGGGGTTTGGCTGCTGTTGAGAAACAAAGCCCTCGAATAATTGAGAGTATATACATCACTGTATACACGTGTAGGCATCCACTGCTGCTTAGGGCTCCTTGGCTCTATTGCTTTAGCAATACTGACTGAAGTCCCTCATCCTTTCTCAGTTTTGAGCCAAAACTCGTCCTCTTATTTACATACTAAACCTTTATGTTGGAGAGCAAGCAACAACAGAAAAAGGTCATTTTGTTGCCTATGTCAGCCCCTTTCTCAGGCCAGCCCTCGGGGTGCAAGTGTCGGGGGAGACACTCTTCCAGGTGGCTTGGAGCTGAGTTTCTGCTGCCTTGCAATTTTGCATGGTTTTGCTCCAGTTAATTATGGGTTTTAATTAGTCATTTGTGGTGCCTGGGGATTAAGATAAATGGTCTCTTCTGATTTACAGAATTTCAAAGATTGCATCAGTCTAAACAAAGTAAAAACTTAGATTATCACTGAGTCTGGACCTGACCAGCGTGCTGCTGTGGGAGCCTGGGTGGCATCAGTGAGGAACCTCCTCCAAAAGGCACGTCCCACCGAGGAGCTCTGCTGCCAGCATGGTATTCAGGAGGTATAGGAAACTCCAAAAATTAAGGAGTGGGGGAGAGTTATCTGCATTCCCTGGAGCACATGCCAAGTCGCAGAGCTTGTACCCTGCAAACGGGACCTGGTGCGCTGCAGGAATCGGTGTCTGCTTCGTGGTGCAGCAAAGATATCAACACAGGCACAGCAGCAGGCACTGACTTGGCAAGCAAATTGTCCTGGTGGCAACTAAACCAGAAAAGGCCAGCAGAATCTGTCACAGAAATCCACTGGGCAGGAAAGGCAATGCCAGCAAAGTCCCTCTTTGCAGCAGGGGTGCGGCTGTATTTATGGGGTTTTTCATACAGATGTCAGCATCTGCCAAAGCCAATTTAACACGGTTCACAAGAATTCTGTGATCAATACCAGCACTTAATGTATAGCATGCTTACACTAGAAATAAACCAATTTGGAATAGGAAAAATAAAAGAAATCAATGTTTTCCTTTGAAATACCAAACTGAAAGGTTTTGTGTAGAATTTTTCCTGAACAGAATCATTTAACCAAAATTCAGAGGGATTCATAAAATAATTCCCCCGCTCCACAACTCCCTTTTTCCTTTTTTGGCAGCCAAAACATTTGCTGCAGTTCTACTGGCTGCTGGAGAGGTCTTGATGTTACAGCAACAATTTAAGAATCTTCTCCTCAGAAGATTGCTCGGGTGAAACTGAGGCACAGTGGGACCCATCACTGCTGATCGATGGGAAATATGGCCTTCAGGTTATGAATAAAAATAATTTGAACAGAAGCATGCCATCTGTACCCACGCTTTGCCTTCACATCTCTTTTTCAAGTAATAAAAGACTCAGGCACTGCTTCCCACCACTGATGTGAGACTCCTACTTCAAGGCTCGGGTTTTGTGGGAAGCACATGCATGGGATGAGGAAGAGAGACAGGCTTGTCTCCTGCCCAGCCTCAAGCATCCCACATTAGCATTTCTTACCAGGAGCTCTCATCCACCTTCCCCTGGTGACCCATCTCACATGCAACAGAAACACAGCTTCTGGGGCAAGAAAACCCCCTCAAGTCACAAACGTTAGAGAACAGAGAGGGCCTTAAATGAGAACTTTGCAAAATCCATAGCACAGATGTTGCAGCCACAAGCATGAAAATGACGTTTCATTAATATGACTTTTTGGTGTTTTTTTGCTAGATTCATTGCAAGCTACTTCAGATAGCTTTTTCTTTTTTAATCTCCCTCTTCTACATCATTTTGTCTCCGCTAAAGACTGTCTGAAAAAAGCCCCTCTTCTTTTATGCCCCATCCCTGGAACCATTCCAGGTGAGGTTGGCTAGGGCTCTTAGCAACCTGCTCTAGTTGCAGATGTCTCTGCTCAGTGCAGGGTGTTGGACTAGATGACCTTGAAAGGTCCTTCCAGCCCAGACTATTCTATGAGTCTTGCAAATGGGATGGCAACTGCTCTGCTTTTTTTTTTTTTCCTTCATCTATAAAAGGTGAGTTCTGCATGTTTCTATAGACAGCTTCAGGCAACACAGCTCCTGCACCTCAGTCATTCAGACCAAAACATGTTCTTCTTGCTCATCCTAAGAACAGAGAATCAAGAACATTGCTGTAAAGGTTCTTGCAGTACGCGTGGAGCAGGTTCAGGGGCCAAGTTTGGGTTCACACTGTGATGACTGCACTACACTCACAGCAAATATTGCACCCTGCAAAGCCTAGAAATCCAGCTTAGACTGCATGGGTAGGTAGCCATTAGAGAGAAGTAAAGTTTTTCCCTCCCAGCACCAAAAAAAAGCTGCAGACTTCCACTGGTCAGGCAGGAATATTTTTGCCACTCAACTTTTGCTACTCCAACAGCTCCAGCACTGCCGCAGCCCAAGGAGCCCACAGAGCAGACGCTCCTCTTACACATGAAATGGTGCAAAACCCTACAGAGAAAATTCGGTGCCTTCACTCTTTTTATTCTAGCCAGCTTTTCAGCCAAGAGCTACTCTGCCCAAAGAGGAAGGGCGCATTCACCTGCCATGCTCATGTGGTTTTCACATCTCTAGCCAGAAAAGTACTTCCACAGAAGTCAAACTGGGTTTGAGGTGGAGAAAATACTTGCCTCACCCCAATATTTTCACCAGCTAAAGTATCACACAGCAACCGTGGGCTTTCACGGGACTGTGTAACAAGCTGCCAACACCAGGCACAAAATTAAAATAATTTAACTTTCAAAGGCTTCAGCCCGGAGAAAGGCATAATCTTATTTGTATTGAATTAATTTATTTTTTGAAATTAACTCTGTTGAAAGAAGCTTTTTTACAAGGCTTCTCTGATAAAGGACACGGACCACTATATAAATATAAATTATCCAATTTTAAAAGCCTGTCTTTCAGCTCAAAGACGCTCCATGACTACTAGTAATTCCCCAAGGTGAGGCTGGGAATATAATGCACTGGCTGATATATAATAGCTGTCTTGCTTGTGAAGAGTAAAGATCCATTTATGGAATTTTAGCATGCAGGAAGACTAACATGTCTATTAAAAGAAAAATGTGAACTCTGGGTCTCTCATCAGGGACTCATTTAAATGCAATTTTGCTAAATTAGCTGCACTAAGGAGCCAATGGAGGAAGGCTAACTGTGAACCCAGATAAAATAGCACTTCTTTGGTAATAGCAATTCATATGAAAGGACTCCAGTGGATAATAAGTCATTAACAGGTAAACATTTTTTTTAATCCTATATATCTTAAAACAAGCCCAGAACTCAGCACCTCACAGTGTTATCTGGTAAACTGAGGATTTAGACGTTTCGCTGAAGAATTCCAAGTGCATCGTTTCTCTCTAACCCAGGAAGGGGGTGAGGCTGGGACCTGTTAGTCTGACCTCAACCATACGTGAGACTTCACAAGAGATTTTAAAAGGCAAGAACAGCTGGAAAATGGGATATAAGGCAATGTGGCTTTCCAAATGATACTAGACTAGCACAGTACCTTCCACTGATAAATTATTGCTTATATAGAAGTGTCTGTCCTGATAGGGGTAAGTGGGATGGAAAACTTCTTTCCTGGAACCATTCCAGGTGAGGTTAGTCAGGGCTCTGAGCAACCTGCTCTAGTTGCAGATGTCCCTGCTCCCTGCAGGAGGGTTGGACCAGATTACCTTGAAAGGTCTCTCCCACCCAAACCATTCCATGACTCTATGATAAAGCACACGGAAGGACACGGGACATCCACATCTGCTGGAGCACAGAAAGTACTGACCCCAAATCCCATGGTCTCAAGGTATTTTTATGGGCAAGGGCATTCAAGCCCTTTCATATGTGTTCTGAATTAGGACTCTAAAACCAAGCTTTCACATTTCCTGACTGCCATGTATTTTAATTCTATTTTATAATATATTGCATTTCACTCTTAAGAGAACATTTCCTCTAGTGCTATAAAAACATTCCCCTTATTACTTTCTGAAATTAAAAGATGGCAACACTTGGAGACAAAAGCGTTTTTTCAAAGCACTGGGCAGTTAGTAATGATAATCATAAGAGATTAAATTTTCAACTAATTAGCCAGTGACAGGTCAATAAAACCCCTAGGCCAGATGGCTTCTTAATTGAGTTTTCAAAGAAATTCACTAATTATAGGAACCACCCTTAGATATACTCAACTTTTCTTTTAAATGAAATTGCATAATACCAGATTATGCAAGAAGGACCACAATGAGTTTTAGCAAACTGAACAAAGACCTTTCCAACACCAGGTTCCGTATGTCTCTTCATACCCATCACCCCTGCAAGAAATTCTCCCCTTATCTAAGGCTAAAATCAATACGTTAATCCATATAGATCAGCCTGGATTAACGTGAGAGACTGCTCTCACATCACAACACTGCTAGTTTTTCCTAGAGGCAATCTGTAACTACATACTACGTGATGGGCTGAAAAACAAATTGTCATTTCAGCTGGGTGAAAAGAAGGTATTTTGATTTGCATATAACCCTATTAAAAAAAAAAAACCAAACAAAACACAAACAAACGCAGTGCCTCTGTACAGGGGTTCAGACTTCCAGCTACAAATAGCTTGTTTTGAGTTCCCCTTCCAAGCAAAGTCTCCTGCCCAAGGGCTGCAGCTCAGGAAGGGTCCTGCCCACTCCTCAACGTGTTTACATTACACCGGCCACAAGTTCGTTAGTGCAGAGCGAAGCCACGCATTGCACCTTGTTGGATGGAATAATAGATGAGCAAACTCTGAATTTATTATTTTTTATGTAAATTAAATGTCACCCGGGGAAAACTTGCAATTTCTGCTCTAATTTAGAAAAATACTGATAAGCCATTTTTTGAGCTGTGGTAAACTCTTTTCTAATTCAAGCCTCGCTCAATGTTCGACAACATGTAATAATCTCACATTAGGATGTCCCCCTGAGCCTCTTTTGATTTCTTGAACTGAAATTCAGATCCCAACTTGCAACCTGCTGCTAAGCAGCTTCCACCAAGCAGAGCACTGGGCTGCAAAATGCACAAACTCCTGCACAGTTTGATGCTGTGCTGCTGCAACCCACCGTGGTTTACCAGAACATGTCATCTCTGGAGACACTAACTAACAGGGCATGAACCCTGTACACAGTACAACCGGTGACCGTGCCAAGGGTAGCCCAAGCCTTGACCTCCCACCTTGCTGCCCAGCATCAGGCAGGTAGAGAATCATACTCAGCACTTGCTCCTGGGCATGATGGGGACAACGAAGGATAAGCTGCAGCAGTAAACATAGACACTAGCATACACCCACAAATTAATGGGAGTTCAGAGCAAGTCCTCCCTGTCCAGCTTAAGTGAAATCACTCCTTTTCTCCCTTTGTCAAAGATTTCCAAGAAGTTGCACACCAAGGAGGACGTGTGTTGGCTTGTGACTCCTAAACACACCACTTGGGCACCATGCAGCAAGCAGCACAGAGTGCTAAGTAGTTAAAGACCAGTTTAAAATTAACAATTGGCATATTATCCACTATATTTTTGGCTTTCTACCAGCTCCAACATTTACAGTGAAGAATCTGCCCTTTCATACAACCACTTCTTCCTAGAGTCCTGGATTATATTGCTCTACGATTATTTTCATTCTGAGGACTGGTTTATCATTTCACTATCAGACTAGCCTGCTGTGCCTGTATTGTTGAATAATCCCTCACAAAATAATACATGAAATCATCTGCTGCAAGTGTTTGGATGAGAGCCATGGACAATGAGACAAAGTCTCTCCAAAGTCAACCACACAAACCAACACCATCTAACAACTAAGCCCATACTTAATTGCTTTCAAAATTTACTTCATTATTTAACTACCACAGACAACAGAATGAAGATTCTATATCAAATAAGGGCCAGTCTGTAGTTACACCACATACTGATAGTATTTAAATGGAAAACTGTGTTTAAAAATAGACAATTCACCCTATAGAAACAGATAGCTGGGGACTTGGGTTGCATTAAAATGCTCGTGGATGCTTCCAAAGAGAAATCACCATGGATGGTAATGTACAAGAGCAGTGTTAAATAACGAGTTAATTCACGTATCAGAGAAAATTGAGATAGCTTCTTTATTATCTTTATACCTTAACTCATTAAGGAATCAATCTTTCCTCCACTGCAAAGCAAGCACTGTGTTTATTGCTACTGACATTTCATCAATGCCAAGGTGAACTACATCCCCCTTTTGCAAATCCTCACAACTCTCATGAGTGAACGATAAAGATTCATATACAAACCTAGAAGCACCTAGGAAGAAATAAGAAGGCACTGTGGTTTGAACAATAAATCTCTGGCTGACTGATGATAGGTTGATTGTTGTATGTTAAACAGGGCTTTATAAACAGAAATGCAAGAGACCTGATGTATCACTAATAGATTGAGGTATAATCAAATTTGTTTAAATTCACATGATTCACAAGCCAGCGGTGAAGATCAAAAGAGACTTAGTTCATACTACTCCATCCTGTCACATCATTTATTAACTTTTTCTTGCGAACAGAGACAACTTGTCCCCAGCCTCCTTATTCTGTTCTCAGAACCACTTACTGTTTCCCAGAAAATTATCTGCTTTCCAGACATGAAGGTGCATGGAATGAGAGCAAAACATGCAAACGGTCTCCTGCTGGAGATGCAGTATAACTTATCAAAAATATATTTCGAGGGGGTTTTAAACCTGCTGGTTTTGCCCGGGAAGAAAACACGCCCAGTGGGACCCCAGTAGTACCTCCAGGGTGGTCTTCAGCGAAGAGGAGGACAGTGGCGAGTAAAGGAGGGATGGGCAACGATCGCTTTCTTCCAAAATAAAAGGTTTTAATAACATGAAAATAACAATCAAAAAACACCTGAGGCAGGCACTGAAACAGCACCCACCCCAGGGGGAGAAGCAAAAGAGCCTGTGGCCTTGGGGCCAGGGGGTTTTAACAGGTTGGTAGGTGGGTTTGCAAAGGCATTGTCCTGTAAGGATACAGAGATGGGTTACCTACAGGTCAGGGGTCCAATGGGTGTTAGGGGATTGGTCTTGTGGTGGCTAAGCCAACCACAACCTGGGAAAGATGGAAAATTCTGGATGTGTGCCCATGTTTGGGGACAAAGAGGCAACAGAAACCTCTGTCTCCAGGAGGCGCACTGCAACAATGCAGTAACTGAAAACACCAGCTGGGGCTTCCAGGCCAGCCTGAGCCAAGCACAGCACTGAAACATTGAGTAGGAAACCCATTTTGACCCCAAAAACTGACACTCAGTGCCCTGTTAAAAATACATTTTCATACAACAAAAGTCTCAATTCGAAAGGCTTGTAGTGCAACCCTGGTGTGGCTGCCGTGCAGGAATTACAACTAAAGGATGGAAAGAAGGACAGCCACAACCTATTCTCTGCACCGGCGTCTCAAATACCACCATCAAACCCAATCTACTGATCTGCCTTTGTCTTCCGAACAATGCACATAAAATCTTCCCTGGGAAAATAAAAAGCCGTGCATTCCTTTCATTTCCACGTCCCAAAGGAGTCCTATACAAGTCCCACGTCACGCTCTCCTCCAGCCCAAAGTGCAATGCTCATCTCCAAATGCACTTACAGCATGGTGTGCTGTGGAAAAAAAGGTGGAAGAGAGAAAAAGAGGGAACAGATTTTCCAACAAGAGGGAACAGAAGTAAGATTCTAAGATGACTTTGGTTTTATATTTGCATATGGGTTGGAACTAGACGATCTTTAAGGTCCCTTCCAACCCCAATCAGCCCACAACTCTATGACATATAGATATATGTAGATATACACAGATATACACACTATACATACATACTAGGTCTGTGTCTTCATTTCTGGGTGTAGGTGTAGAGTAAATACATGTAAAAAGAGTTCCAAGGCATCAAGTTCTTACATTGGCAGAGGGAAAATGTCTAAAGCGACCTACCTTCAAACAAGACCTTCTTAGAAGGAGACAATAAGCACTGGAAGATCTTCATATTGATTTCATCCAGGGGAAAAGATGATGGCACCAAGAGAAGCATTTGTCCTCCCCAGTTATGCCTCAGTGACAGGATCTGGACACTTTTTGGGGAAGAAGGAAGTTGAGTGTTTCAGTGATTAAGCACTGCTCTGCAGGAGAGTCCTAGAGGTTGTAAAACTTTCAAATTCCAAACTGATAATCAAGAAAATCAATATAATTAGGAAATACCCAAGCAGAGAAGCAGTAAACTAGCTATAATTTTATTTTAGAAAAATTGCCAATAGTCTTTGGATTGGTGAGTGCAGTGTGTATTACACATGGAGTGTTCGACGTGCAATATCCAAAAATGGCTTTTAATCTCTCCCTTAATAAGAAATATTTCCTTCTGAAGAGGCCCCCTCAGACCAGGAGCTCTTCACACACAAATCATGGTGTGATCAGAGTACCCTAGAGTTACAGCACAACACCAGGTAAAGGAGAAGGAACAGCTCTGACACAGGGCAGCAGCTAAATGGACTTTTAACATATTTAGCCATCTACAAGTATCAGAATCTCTCAGAAATGCTTGGATTTTTTGGCCAATTTCTTGGCAACAACCCAATAAAACACAGATTTGGGCAGGGGAGAGTTGTATAAGAGACTTGCTGAGTTTTGGGGGGCAGCTCAGGCTGCCTGTTGTCAAGTACATGCACATGGGCTCTCTCACTAGACCACCTCAAAGTTTCTTGACAAGAAGGTTATTAAACAATGTTACTAAGGGGAGCATCTCTGCATTCCACCCCAGGGACTCACCTCAGCTATTTAGGACTCGTAACATAAATTAAGACTTCAAAAGCTGCAGGCATGCTGAAGGAAGGTCCCTAAGCTAACCTGTATGACACTGAATCGATGTTTTTATTAGCCTCAGTGATGGCTTTTTTTCCCTTCACATCCCTGTGGAGCAGCACACTTGCTCATGACATGCTGGAGAGGCTCTTGCTAGCTTGGCTCCTGACTTGGAAGGGCAAGACAGCATCATTTCCCACCCTGGCACATCTCTGGAGGCACCTAAATTATACCCACACGAGGGAAGTTGCACAAAACATCACTCAGCTTTGGGTTTTAATTCCTTACGTGCTTTTGGGAAGTCCCTTACATGCAGCCTTTATTTCTGATCAGGTCTGAGTCCCTCTGGTCATAAGGAAAATCCTTAAATCTTCCTGCCAGTCACACACTCCATGCTGGTCTCAGGGCTTTTACACTTGGACAGCAAACGTGAAACTGTTACTTGGCAAGCCACTAACATCCATTTCTTCTTATAAGTGAGTCACTGATAAATTTTATCCCAGTGAAAACAAATGCTTAAATCTCTTTAGAGTTATAAGTAATGCTGAAGGCACTGGTAAAGGACAGAAACCCAATACTTGGTCACCACCTGAATTTAGGTAAATAGCCTTGCTGTCTTCTGATACTTTTCATGTTAAGCAGGATCAATCCTCCAGTGATCCACTGAAACAAGGGATTTTATCTACCTCACGGAGTAAAATACCATGAGCATGCATCAGTACACTAAAATCAGCAGGATCAAAGTGCTTACTCAACATAGGCAAGCACATCAGGCTCCAGCCTTTAATTTAGCATATGCTACTCTCATGGGGCAGTTCCACAGCTTGAAAATGTCAATGAGAGGTTTTATTCCCCTGTAAGTCTCTTCCTGAACTTTTGCTCTTCCTTCTTTTAGTAATACTGGTTTTCAGCCTTCAAAACGACCCAATTCTACCATTTCGGTCCATTAAGTATCAGGGTAAAATAAAACTTCTGCTGTTTACATGTAGTTTGACATGGTCTTCCATGAACTGGTGCACCACAAAATGGGGCTTGCTCCTCTGCCAAAGAGCGTGAGCCAGAGCAACCTACATCAAATTCCCACGTGTGACTGGAGGGATGATGAATTACCTTTCTGTAGGGTAAAGAGTAGGAGGTCTTCGGAGCAGCTAAATGCCTGAAAGGCTTCTTCCAGCTACAAAACAGACAAATTTTTCCCTTATTAATTACTTTTTCTGAAGTCTCTTCATAATTCCTCCCACTGTTTTAAGTCAAGTATTTGTGTCAAGCTCGTTTGATTTTCCCCCTCAATTATAGTGAGCAATTACCCCCTTCACTGGGCTTCTCAACCATCTCATCATTCTTATCTCATCTTTATCTCTGAATCTAATCCTTTTGGCTTTTTTGGAAGCTCACTATTAAGACAGTGCTACACGTTTCCCAGGAATTCAGCAACAATCTGTCACACCAAGGACTCCACAGACATTAGCCTTCCCTCTCACTTGCCCTTCAATTCATTTTAGAGATGAGGTGCACCTATCATGACTTGGATCTCTCGCCTCTCAGGGGTCTTAAAGCCTCTGTCATCGAAAATGTGTTTGCCCTGATATCTTTATTTATAATTTTCCCTCCCAGCTGAAAAGCATTCGATCCCCCCCCAGCTCCGAAGTGATTGGGGCTGCAGTGCAAAGCCTTCATTCAGAGCACCCCCCATAGAGCTGAGGCATTTTTAGCCGACGGCTTGACAGGAGGCAAACCCATCCCTCCCCTTCCCCACAGCAGCTCAATAGCAGCTGACAAGGTGATGAAGCAGGACTCCAGGAAGTGTGCATTTTTAATGTGTGTTAAAGCTTTCAGAGTCCCAGGGAGCCTCGAAAGGGATGTCCTTACTAGTGAAGGAGAAAATGCCAGAGACTGTGTTTGCACAGGGACAGAGATCTTGAAACCAGTTCCAAAATAGAATCATAGAATTATTTTGGTTGGGAAAGACCTTTAAGCTCATCGAGTCCAACCATTCCCGCCGCACTGCCAGGTCCCCACTGACCCATGTCCCTCAGCACCACATCTCCATGGCTTGGAAACCCCTCCAGGGATGGGGACTCCACCACTGCGCTGGGCAGCCCGCGACAGTGCTTAACAACCTTTTTGGGGAGGAAATTTTTCCTCATGTCCAACCTAAACCTCCCCTAGTGCAATTTGAGGCTGATTTCTCTTGTCCTGTCACTTGGCCCTTGGGAGAAGAGACCAACCCCCACTTTAAGGCAGAACGTGCTCTTCACTTTAGTGAAGTGCAACCAACTGTGGCCTCTCTTTAAAATTAGGAATCACCACCATGAACACCTGGCAGTGCTGGGTTAACAGCTGGACTTGATCTTAAAGTTCTCTTCCAACCAAATCAATTCTATGAGTCTATGGTTACAAGAAGCAAGTCTTTCCTGAACCACTAAAGCCCTGGTGAGAATTAAAACCATTACTTCCAAACTTCTACATTTCCACTTGCAGAAATTTTCCATTTTTTCTTTAAAGACAGGTCATGTAATAGGATTTATTATTATTTTTTTAAATATAATTAATGACCTAATCTTTGTAACAAAAATTTCTGCAGCAGGCCAAGAATTAGTGAGGGAAATGGAATAACATTTATACAAAACCAATACTGTTCATCCATCATTTCTTGTTTTCAACTACTAAATGAGTAAGAAACTAGAGAAAAAAAAAAAAAGGCATTCTGCCTCATTGCACACATCAAAGTCATAACTTTCAGTATTCACCAAATTCAGGTTTCTTTCTGCTGGAAAAAATAGTTGCAAGCATGTTAGCTTCTTCAGATTGTTGCTACGCAGAAGAACAGTAACTGCTTGGACTGTGTTTAATACACTTGAACTGAGATGACTGGAAAAAATATTACTTGCAGAAAAAAAAAAATCTCCAGTATCTAACGAGGATTTTTCCATTTAAATATTTAGTGGATGTGCATCCAGACAAACCGTATTCTACTGTGTTCTGTTGAACCATTCACTGCTTTTTCTTTTTTTCCTCCTTTTTATCTCTGACTGTGAAGAAGAGGAGAAAGGTAATGACACAGAATAGACCCCAAGAAGAGATCACTGCAAGGATTACCACCGGTCACCCTCTGCCAGCAGCACCGTTTCCCATTTGCACTTGCCAATTAACTCTGATGGGCCAGAAGAACCCCAAGGTGTGATTTTGGTGTCTGACCCTACAAGGCACAACCATACCAAGCATTGCTCCATGAAGCCTTTCACACCAAGGATATTCCCTTTCCTGTAGGCACATAACTCAGAAGCCAGCAGCTTTGACATTATAAAAGCAAACACTGTTCAACCCTAATACCCAAGTTCTGGCATTAAAGTCACTTATGTTAAAAATCACATTAAGATCACAGGAAAAAAAACCAAAAGTTTTTCAGACAATAATTCTTCATTCAAAATAATAATTCATTGAATAGTTTTAAGTATGGATGCCAGATCCAGCAATATAGGAATTTATATTCACAGTCAATACATCAGTTCACTTCCTCATTGTAACAATATCTGCTAAATAAAATATGCAAAGGCAGAAAAATGGATGCTATTCAAATAGGGACCAGTTAAGTGCAGGAGGGTGGATTTAGATTAGAAATCAGGAAGAAATTCTTCACTGTGAGGATGGTGAATCACCGGCAGAGGTTGCCCAGGAAAGCTGTGGATGCTCCATCACTGGAGGCGTCCTAAGCCAGGTTTGATGGGGCTTTGAACAACCTGCTCTAGTGGGAGGTGTCAGAACTAGATAATGTTTAAGGTCCCTTCAAAGCCAAACCATTCTATGACCTGTTACTATTCTGTTTTTATGTCCAATATTGCATCAAAATTATTCTGTTTGCTGTATTCATTTGTTAATTGGTCGGGTTCAGTCATCCCGCTGCAGCTCAAGCCCCCACCTCCTGCCCATGGGGCATCCAGCTCTGGGAAGAAGCACAGCCCTGGGAAGTGCTTTCTGTGCCAGGAGGGTATTTTTGCATGCACCAGCGGTGGGAGAAACAGGATTACAACAGTTCATCCCCAGGGGTGCAAGGGCGAACAGGACCCGTGGCAGGAGGCAGTGCTGGGGACCCAGCCACTGCTCTGTCCTGGTGGCTCACCAAACAAGGAGCTGCTGCAGTGACCTTCATCATCCCACCTTCACACTGAAGATGGGGTTTATTTAATATTGTTTCTATAGATTTCTGGTTTTGTTTTGGTTTTTTCCACTCCTTTTTTTAAACCCATGAACCTGGCAGTCAGCTGATCCAAGCATTCCACACTCAAAGACTTGAATTCACACCACACAGAGGTGCTCCAGCTGAGTCGCTGCCAGATTTTAATGATAATCTCTCTTAAGAGCTATTTAGCAAGGCAGAGGTGAAGTCTTGTGCTGCAGCAGAAAGCAAACCACATGCTGTGTTCACCTTATTTTCCAATTACATCATTCTGACCTTCACCTCTTACTTGATGTTGCCCTTCTGAACCAGGCTGCAACAGTACCTAGATTTCCAGGGAAACCATGGAAAGGAAAAACACAATTTTAACTAAATACAACCCATTTCCTCTTGCAATCAGTCGACACAGTCCCACACCTGCATCCTGAATTAGGTCCTTTCCTTGAGCTACTCACCTACCACAGGAACAAGGCTTCTGAGGAGGAGATGAAGTTCAGATAATGTTGTGTTTATGTTTTTTTTCTTGGCGTGTAAATATCTTCCGTTCCTTAGAACCTCACGCCGCCATATTAATTTAATAATTACAAAGCCTTGCAGGGAAATAACACAGCAAACACAGGAATTTACTGAAGATGCAAAAGGCAGCTATAATCAACGTTATCTCAGCAGTAACACCACATAATTTGTATGTCAGCTTTCAATCACAGTTCCCTTAATGCATCCTTGAAAAATAAGGACCACATCAGTCATGGCAGATTTAATAGCCAGGTGGGTTTATACTGGAACAAAGCCAGAGGCAACTTCACATGTAAAAGGGCAGTGATGGGATTATTTTAAAGACTATTACCCAGCTCAATTTTGGTTTTAAGCTGTATTAACAACACCTGGAGATTCTGCAGTATCACAGAACCTTATAAGAAAGAAAAAAAAATATATATATACCAGTGTTACCAAAAGCACTTACAGAAATGCATTTATTAAAATAAAACTACCATTTTCCAGCTTGCATTTGCTTAGTTAACAGCAGGGAGTTAATTGATAGCTCTTGCCTGCAGGCAGGTGCTGTGATGCTGGGCTGACAGGGTGGGTGCAAAGGTGCTATCCAGAGATATGGGGAGAAATGGATGTTGTTTAGCCTCTTCTTTAAAGCTACCAGCGAGTGGAAGGGGAGTGAATGGGACAATAAAGTATGCCACTAATTAACTCTTGTTATAACTCAGCTATCAGATTTACTGCTGCTGAGCGTGAAGACCAAGCAAAAGAACATTTTTTTTTTTTGTCCTCGGTGTTTCTGACCACACTAAACCAATTCTTGCACCCCAGTGTGTCAAAAAGCTGATTTATTAGGTTGTGGCTAATTAGGCCATGTCAGTACTTTGCAATGGAACATGTCAGTGCCCTCTGCAGCTGGCAAAGCCAAGCATGAGGCTGGCTCACATGTGGTCACCTTATGGGCTGTGTCAGCAAGGAGAGAGAAGAAAACCACATGTACCTCCAAAAGAATGAGTAAATAAAATCCGGCTTGTTGGTGCTTTCTAGTCAGGAGGGGAGGACTCACAGGTTCCACCATGCTCCTCACCTCCAAGGTTTCAGTAGTTTCTTCTACTTCAATTCACCTTGAACATTTCAGGTTCTCTCCCCACATGTTCATAACCAACAGGTTTGTCTTGTACTGCAACCCGAGAAAGTTCAAATTTGGTACCACAAATTTTTACCAAGTTTTGGTAAAAAAACTCAAAACGACAAAATGGGGTGGCGGGTGCAGAATTGGGTTGGTACCATCCTATGTCTCAGGGACACTTAGGGTGGTGAGACACCAGTTTGCCCAGAGAGGTGGTTGAAGTCTCATCCCTGGAACCATTCCAGGTGAGGTTGGCAGGGGCTCTGAGCAACCTGCTCTAGTTGCAGATGTCCCTGCTCACTGCAGAGGTGTTGGACTGGATGGCCTTAGAAAGGTCCTTTCCAACCCAAACCAGTCGATGGTTCTACAACAAACTACAAAATTATCTCTCCAGCCAACCGCAGAAAGGACTCAGCAGCTCAGTTATACAATATTTTAATATATATTACCTATATCTCAGGTACTCTGACGAGCTGCATGGATGTGGTGCAGAGGGTATCTCCAGGGGAGATTTGCATATGAGAACATTTAGCTCATTTGTTGCCCAGGAAAACTCAAAAGTAGGCCCCTCACCTGAGCCTGATCCCCAGTGCAAGCTTACAGTCCCTTGCAATCTACTTACATGTTTTGGAGGGACAGGTTGGTGCCTGTTCATTCAAGGGCACATTGTATCTGGATATCCTTTTAACAGAGTTAAGAAGTAGAATTCAAGTCCCATAAGAAAAAAAAAAATCAGACACAGAGAAATACACATAGCAGCAGCCAAGGCAAAAAGAAATTTACTCAAGAGCTGAATTCTGTTACTGCAACTTCCTGGACTGAGATTTTAATACTTTGACATTTGAGATGAGAAGCTTAAATGAACAACCAAAAAAAATATAATTAGTCACAACATCTGTTCTCGTTTCCATTACACTTGTCCTAAAAGCACAGATACAACAAGCCTACACCAGCTTCCAGTCCTTCCATGGGGGAGCCACACATGTCACGTCACTGCTGCCAACAGATCAATGACACTTCCGTTGGTGCTTTCTCATTAAAATTAAGTTATGCACTAGGGCTTCCCACCCCCACAGCCAACCCATCACTGCTACTGCATTTGGAGGACATGCAGTAGACTGCTTCCACCTTCAAACCATCACAGCCTCAAGGGGAGGAAAAGCAGCACGAATAACATCTGTTTTCCACTGCTTTTGTGGTCATAGTAATACAGATTGAATCCTGCTCTCTGAGGATGGCAAGAAACAAGCAAGTCCATTATCCCATTGAGGGCTGAGCCACAGATTTACCCACAGCCTGCTCAAGATGTAATTACAGGGCACTTGCCTCATAGACGGGTTCAAGTACCTACTGTACTACAAAATTCCTCTGTAACCCAGGAGCACTTAGCTGCGGTGTCCCAACCTGCCCTTCACCCTGGGAAGCAGGAAAGTGTTTAATCATCTTTAATTCATCTTCCATCACTGTGGTTCCTAGTTTGGGGTGGTATGAAGACCTCGTTGATCTGCTTGAGCAACCAAAAGAAAGGGTTAACTTTGGAGCAGGCTTCTGAAATATAATCTCCAGCTTTGGGAGATGCAGACAAGTAGGGTTCACTGCAACCTCAGCAGTAACATCAAACCCCCAGAGATCTCTTGCAGACCTAAAGATCATTTGGCATAAAAACGTATGAGAAATTTTGCTCACAATATTGATGAACAACTAAAAGAATTAAATACTTGGGAGGGGGGGAGGGGCAGGGAATAAATAAAGAAAAAACATCAGGAGCTTCAGGTTGCCCTATATTCTAGTGCAAGATCCAGGCCAAAACTGAGTATCTGCTCTCAGCTGGAAAGCAATTCAGCACCCAACAGGAACCTAAACAAAACCTCTCACTAATCTCAGACACTGACTTTTATTAAAAAAGTCTCTCCCAAAACCATTGGTGGATAAAACTTAAGTGGCAACTCACCTGCTGAGTCAAAACATGTCAGGGGTTTTGAAAACAGATTTGTTGAGTTGAGAAAAATCCTTCTTCATGATCGTCCTCGATGGGAATCTGTTAAAGGGGACATGCAATCATGCTTCTTGACCTCTGGGGACATACCAGACTGTCACAAATAATGGAAGTGATGAAGCAGATGTCCATGGTTTGTAAAATCTATTTTAGAAGTTCAGCCGTGTTGGGTATTTTCAGATTTGGTACGTGGCTCCTGTGACAGTTGCCATTTGTATGTCTGGGGGTTCTTCCCATTGGGGTTGGTTGGTTTTTTTTGGAAGCCACAGATATCTCTGTCCTCTCCACATGCTCTGTGTTGTTGAGCGCAACAGTTACAGGACCATCATGCAAAGGCATCCCAGGTCTCTTCATGCCCTGCCTCCTTTGTTTGGCTTACAACAGCTTTATCTTGCTGAACCAAGTGAACTACAAGTACCTCAGAGTCATGAGGCAGCAAGTCATCTCCAGGCTGATGAGCCTCCCAGACACACTTCAGGTTTTGCAGGATGACGAACAGGCCGTGGTCAGGAGCTTGTTCCCACGCAGGCAGAGATCAGTGTGCAGCCCATTTTGTATCATTTCCACTTAAATAATGGCTATATGCTCTTCCAAAAAATCTCAACCAACTAAAACACACAGCACCTGCAATCTTAAAGTTGATGGCTACTCTGTTTTTCCCTCCTGATTTATATCCCCTTAAATCAATGGCCTGAAATTACAGCCTACCCACAGATCCCATCATTTTTTGACTTTTAATACTATTTTATTTCAAGACTCACAAACAGCAAGCCATGTCAGAGAGGGTCATTAAGAAAGCTATGCCTGGTGTCACCCAATGGTGCAGAAAAGTGCTTTCCTGATGCTTCTGCCCACATCTCCAAGGAAGCCCAGGCTGGATTTGGGGTGTACCCCTATGGCTATGTCCACGATGAAGCTGAGCTGGACTATAACCTCCTCCTAGTTGCAGACCCACTGTCTTCCTCTTCATATTTAGGTCAGTTGTGGAATTTAATAGTACAGTACAATCATAATTTTGAAAAATCAACAGTATCCATCAAGCTATTGAATTCTGTTTACAACAGAGCCAAGGGCTGCACAGGCACTGGATTTTTATTGCATATAGAAAGACTTTGTATTTGGGGAAGGCACCTTCTCCCTGAATTACTACTCTGCAGCTTCTCTCCTCGTGAAAGTCTTGACCTCTAGAAGCCAAACCCTGGGCAGGAAAGCTTTAGACTTTGTTACTGTGCTCCTTGGAGAGAATGAATTACCTTGGGATACCTCAGACAAGTAGGCTGGTTTAAGGTTTCTCCTTAAATCTGCTTCATTTCATGCAGCATTTGAACACACTTGTAATTGTTCTACATTTTCTACAGAATTTTCTTTGCTTTGTTTCTGGTTTGCTCTTTGGAAACCCACCTGGTAAATCTGCTGCCGTACGGCATGCCCACATCAGGGTTCACAGGCAGGAGAAACCCCTTGCAAATTCACAGTAAAATAGGGTCACTGTCCCCATCCTGGGGCTCACCAAAATCATTCGCATCACCAGGACTGCCCTCAAGACCTGGGATTTTTTTTTCCTTCTCTTTTGTGCTGGAAGTTTTGGGCCAGATGCTGCTTGAGCAAGGGAGAAGCAAGAAGACACTAAAGCTCAGGACCTGTTGCCCTTGTCCTGGGGACACACAGGGCTCTGACACCCACCCACAACCCCTTGATGGGATCTCCTGAGGGATTTCTTGCCTTTTTTCCCCTGCAGAAACAAGCATCAGTGGCTGGATGCAAAGCTTTGCTCACACAGCAACCAGGGCTTTCTTTAAATGTCATTTTTAATATTTAATCACCCTGGCTGGCCTCAATATTTACAGCATAAGCCATTTCATTGGGAAGTTAAATATATAGCCCAGATATTTAAGGAAACTGATTCAGAGCCACATAAATGTAATTGCACTTAACGTGACCTGGGAATGAAACTGTACAGGGTTTTGTTCAGCTTTGGATGTTTAAAGCTCAGTTTGAATACACTGTGCTAAGGGAACCTCTTCCAGGGGGTTATCTGGATAGATTTCACTAATGCTGAGTTGTGCAAGTGATCCGAAGCACCCAGGCTTAAAACAGGACCTAATGAAAAGTATATATACTTTACTATACTATACAGAGAGGTATAGAGTGAGGCTTTAGTAAATCGACAACTGTTTGCTGAGGCAGCCTATTAAAAATGCATTTCCACAAAAAAAAAAAAAATTAAAAAAAAAAAACCACCACCCAAAGCACATAAAGAAAGGCAGTAAAAAGAATAGTAAGTGAAAGAGAGTCAATAAAAAGGAGCAACATATAATACTATTTTTGGAACAGCAAAGACACACAAATATCCTGATGTTAATCAACTATGAATTGAGTGCTTTTCTATTTGTCTCTATATTGAACGATTTCATCCCAAATTACAAACTCCCCACACAGAAACTTGCTTTGCCAGGAGCTGCACCTCTGCTGCCCCAACTCATGGCATCCAGCCCCATTCCACATCTGCAGTCTTGACCTTGGTCACACCACCAAGCAAGCTGCTCCAGGAGGAGAAGAGGTTTTGCTTCAACCACCAAAACAAGCCTCACTGCTCTCCGTGGAACAGTTTCTCCTCATAACGAGCAGGGAAACACACACTTCTGTCCTTGATTAATCAAGAACTGAAGCAAAACGCCCATCTGTGCCAACGTACGGTCTGCAGATGGTTTTGTTAATGATTCCATGACTTCCAATAGCATTTTTATGCACAGGACAGGAAAAATTCAAGCCAAAGGTAGCCCAGAGTGGCCCATTTTCCTCTCTTCTCTCTGCATTTCTACAGGGAATATCCCAGTCGATATCCTACCTTTCTTCCTCCAAAATGCAGGGTTTATTTTTGCCCATAAATACCTCAAAAATGGCAAGTGAGCAGCTGGAAGAGATCTGGTTTTGCTTGCCATTGTGCTCTAAATTAGATCATAGCTTACAGAAGTGTTTAGGAGGGGAGCAGAGATGCCAGTGTGCAGCCAGCCCTCCCCACGTGCTTCGGGGTCACACATCGGGATGAATCAAGACAAGAGCAAGGAGAGCAACAGGGCCCCTTTTTCCAGGCATAATAAATGAAAGTAAAGGGGTATTTTTTCTTTCGAGTTGACAGCCCAACAACACAGCAACATGGTGGCAAACCATCACACCAAAGAGGGATTTCTAACCCCTGCCAAAGCTCTGCTCTCTTTGTGGAAGCTCCAAGTGTGACACCTCTCTGCCTACACCCCAGGGAGGACTTTATTGTTTTTCCGTTAAGAAACAAAAACACCATAATGTTTTTGAACCAATATTCAGCCACAGTCACAGGATCCCAGCATGGTGGGGTTGGAAGGGACCTCTGGAGAGCATCTCGTCCAACCCCATTTCTCCAGCAGGTCACCAAGAGCAGGGTGCCCAGGATCATGTCCAGGCAGGTTTGGAATCTCTCCAGAGAAGGAGACTCCACAGCCCCTCTGGGCAGCCTGCTCCAGGCTCTGCCACCCTCAAGGAACACATTTAATGTGTTCTTCTCCATATCAAAGCAAAATAAATAGAGCAGACATTTCTGTCTGCCGGGGTGGGGCATGGGAGGAATTAAGGTTTTAGGAGGACCTTCCCACCATGGCTTGGCCACAGCAGGCTGGTTGCCTGCACAGCAGGACTTCCCTGGGAAAATCACTGCAGGAGGAACCCCCCTGCTTAACAGCAACCATAAGGGCTTCCACAAACACCCCCAGTGCTTCTGAGGAAGGGTGCAATGCTGTGCAGGGCTGGAAGACACACATTATCACCTCTCACATCTCAGAGAGATCCAGGCTGAAAAACAACATGCTCTGTACTCAGCCAAGAGACGTTGCTCTGGATGATTTACCATTCTTGGGTTTTATTTAACAGGGATGTGGAAGACTGTCAAACCTTTTATCACCCGTGGCAGTTAGGGCATGATACATGCTGATATCAGCCAAAGACTAAACGCAATAGTATAAAGTCTTATTGGAAAGAGAATGGGAGCTGGAAATCTTGGCTAGCGATCACTCCTACCTTTGTAATGAGTTTCTAGACCAGCAGGGATGAAACTGCACACCAACCACCACGTATAATTTATCCCTTGTTTAAACACACACTGGCAACCCAATTATTATTTTCGGAATCACAGAGTTTAACTCATCAGTGTGTTACTGAACAAGAGCTCTCTCTAGTTCCACATAACACAGCTCTAATGAGCAGGGAAATCCACACCGAAGCCACTGACTGATCCCAGCCCCTGCTCTTGCCCTGGACAGAGATGCTCTTGGTCACTGTGTGCCACGTTGGGTGCAAGAGCATAACTTGTGCTGCTTGTGCTTTAGAATATGAGTGCAATAAGAGATCAGCAATCATTGCCAACACAATCACTGTCACATTCCCCTCAAAAGGCACAGATCTGCTGGAGAACTAAATTCCTTAGTCTTCCTGAAAGAATGGGGGAAAATAAGTTTACCTCCAAAGGCACTCATCCAAACAGACAAATGTTTCTTGAACGCAGAGATGAATTAATGAGAACAACACAGGACTCAAAGAGCAGAGACATTCTGCAGGAAGCAAACTCCCAGGGCAGCACAACACAACCCCAATACTCTACACTACACCTTGAAAGAACTTTACTCTTCAGTTTCTCAATCAGTGGTGCATAAAACAGGGTTTGGGTTTGTGCCACACAATTACCAGTTGTTGGAAGCAAGGAGCATCTTTCGTGGCCAGCCCAAGGGATCAAGATCAGCGTGGTGTAAAGAGCATCTGCACAACGGGCTCCCAGGCTCCGTGAGGTCTTGCACAGACCAGCTGCATCCACTTCCACATCCACTGGAGATACTGTGATCATCTCAAAGCCAATGGTACAACTTCCTCCAGCCTCTGCCAGTATTAAAGACAAGGGGTGGACAAAAGTAAGAAAAATATTAGCCAGCCCTTATATCTCAGCATAGGATAAAAATATAAGGCACACTGTTTTCCCTGCAATGTTACTATGGTGATTTCACTAAGGACAAAATAGCACGATGTTTAGGAGAGCCGTGGTTATGAACCAAAGCTCACACCCAAGATACTAATCTGCCCATTAAACAATACCAGGGTTGGTGAATAATAATCAAAAGGCAATTACACAACAGCCAGAGGATCAGAGCTCGCCTCATGAAGCGTGAAGGTCAAACCCATCACATTAACTAGGGATCTGCTCCCTGAAAACCTGCAGCTTGGTATACAAAATCATGACTCCTAGCAGCATTAATCATGGAAAGGATTGCCAGTGCTACTTCATTTACTTAGACCAATATGACACGTGTGGCATAAACACAGCCCTAAATCACATGCAAACTGCCTGCGTGCACGAGATTGAACCACGCCAACCTACCGCGCCGCAGAAAATACACAGAGATGCTTTAAGTAGACTTTCCACACTTTGTAAAGACATGGTGAATTTTGCTAATTGTTCAGAGCTCCACATTACAGAGAATTTATGACCCAAGCGTACACATTTTGCCAGTTAATGCTACACTGCAAAGCATTCTTTCACGTCAAAGGCGTTCGTTACAGGTGGAGAACGTGACTGCTGTGGTTTTGCAACAGTTTCTCTTTTGAGTTGTTTATGAGTCTTATTTTTGTGCTAGAATCTTCTTCACATGCTTTCTGCCAAAGGGTAAATCTCTCTACAAAGCTCTCAGACAAACTTGCAGGTGCCACAAATTTGTTTCTCACCAGGAGCAAGGAGCTTGCACAAAATACTGAAGCCAGGCTGCTGGAGGAAACAGGAAGGGGCAGGGAGGAAACTAAGGTCCCAAAGGTCTGGTAGAGCAAAGGCTCACTTTGCTGAGCTGGGGTATGTGCTCCTTATACTTGAACTTGGGCCTTTGGTTTGTAAATGGCTCTTTTCCCCACCTTATAAATCCTGTTAGCTTCTCACCCGTTGCTGGTGATGGAGAAATGTAAATCAAGGTAAATAAAGAGAAGATTGTCATGGGAGGAGCAAGGAGTGATCTGTGTCTGGTCACAAAATAGACTGGGATGGGGAGAGAGAAAGATGCTGCTGACTTTTTCTAATCACATCCCATACAATTTATGTGTGATCCACTGAAGAGCATCACCCTGAGCTACAGAACTGGGAAATCTCACTGGGTGTTACTAAAGGAGCCCAGACAAAGACAAATCTTGAGACATTTTGTTAGAATTACAGCCTACAATACAAGCAACAACCCACTATTTTCTTGTCTAACAGAAGTAACTGCTCTGATACCTTACGGAATTTATTTCCTCAAACCTCTGCCCTCCCCCATCTTTCCCCCTCATCCATTTTTCCTGGGACATGTAGGCTCATGCTGCCCAGCCTCAGAGCAAGGAGCTTCCTCATCCTGGGGAGACAACACCGAGCTGTGGGATAAATTCCTTCACAGCACAAATATGTGTCACCTCATTACCTGAGTGACAGAAACCTACTCACTATTTACACCAGCACTGCCATTAAAGCAATTATTCAGGATCAATGCAACACAGCAGCAGGATTTAAATCTTGCCTAGCAGCAAGGCAAAGGAACAGCTTCCCCAGACAGGCCAAACTCATAACACTTTGTTCCCTTAGCAGCAAAGGCCAAAGCACAATCTCTTTGAAGCCCTTGGTAATGGATCTATATAAAAAAAGCTTTTAAAACTCCCCAGCTAGACCATATTGCTGCTACTTAAACCCTTGCCAGCACCCCAGCACAGGTTTCATGCAGCTTTCAGGAGGATCCTCTGTGAGGATGCACTGGGTTGACCCACCGCAGACTCTTCTAGCAGCTTTCTCCTGGGACACAGAGCTCAGCCCATCACATCGCCAGCCTGGCTTGGCCACAGCAGGTTGGCTTGAGCAGGGGCCAAACCACACCACCACATACTGGGGGAACAAAACACCCACAGGGGATTTCTGTCCCCAAGACATCAAGCTGTGTCGCTGCCCTGTGAAAAATGGCCACTGGTCTCCACAGTAGCATGGAGGACAAGAATTCTGGTTTGTTTTTTTTTTTCTTTTTTTAATCAGAACTGTCAAGATTTAAGGTGTTTCCATAAAACCTTGGATGAAAACAAGCTATGTTATAATGATGTTTTAAACTCACTGTCGTTTTTACATATCTTGCTGGTTTGCCTCATAACCCCAAGCAGTGTAGACACTGTGACATCCACATGAGCTCCAGCACTCCCCATCTCAAAAAAACCCTGGTGCCATACATTTAATTAATGCTTTAAGCTACAAATAAGCATCCCCTAAAGACACTTGTAAACCTATAAGCTTCCACGCTTACAAACACCCTTTTTGTGTTTGTTTCTCCAGCCAAAGCTCAATGAACCTTTGTCTGCACCTGGACTCTGCAGAGGTTAATGCTGATCTCCTCTGCTCAGATTAATGCTGATCTTCTCCTCCCTCCCCACAAATGCAATACCTGCTGGCTGGGGAAATGTGTTAAATGAAATGGAAAAAATTAAAGTCAGGTTTGGCAAAAATGTGTACCTGTCACTGCCTGAATTTGTCCTTAGGGTGACGAATGGTAAACTATACCAGTGCATGCTCTAAGCAGAAGGGAAACTGGCCCATAGATCACCTGCTCCTTTTGTCATCCTTTTATGCAGTGCTTTTACTTAGCAAGCCCATTTCTGTACCAAAAGGGCATTTTCCTGTGCTCTTCACAGCCCTTGCCAAAGGCACTAACCCACAGAATCTGTAATCTCGGTAAGACCTGTCAGGAAATTCAGAAAATATCCATGAGCAAAAACAAACAACCCCATCAAATTCATCCAAACATTAAAAGCAATCACTACATTTTCAAGCTCTTCAAACTATCTGTTATTCTTACCTTATTTTAAGTCTAATCCCTGGCCTGCTGACACCAGGGTGGTTGTCACTTCATGCTGAAGTTTAGGTCTCACATTTCTGCTTAAAAATTCTTTTCTCATGTAAAGACCCTCTGAAACTTTTATGAAGTAAAGAGAAAAGATGCAGGCACAGATCCAGTTTGTAAACTGGAGCAAATTCTGCTGTGTTTGTCCATCCATCTCCTACATGCCAGGCAACATGGAAAGCTGATTGCTAATGCTTCTTCAATTTTGCTACAAGCAGAGAAGATCTTTCCTTGGTATTTAAACTGTAGGTGAAAGCAAGACAGACATCTGCCAATTGCTGGTTTCTGGGGAAATGGGAAGTATTTAGATTTTGGTGTTTTAATTAGCTCATAGTGTTTCTTACATGAAGTAGAACATGAAGACCTTTCTACTTCTCGAAGACACAAGGATGTATTTCCCCTTTGCTGCTGGCCTCACCCCTTATCTTTAAGCCTTGAGGACACTAGCAGCCTCCAGACACTTTTAAACGACAACGGCAGCAAATCGCTTCCATGTTAAAAGATCAAGGCAGCAAAAGGAGGCCCAAGCCTGCAGCAGATACCATCATGAGCTGTTTCTAGACTACAGTTTATTTTTATGGCATATCTTAAAATGTCCCTGTCACATTTTACAGCTGGTGACCTTCATTTAATTCTGCCAGGCTTTACGATTTAAACCAAGACACAAACCACAATCCCTTGGAGCATGCTGGTACCCAAAACCAGTTTTACCCAGCAGTTTCCTACAGGAGCATCACTCCTGCCAGCCAGCATGCCCCACCGGCTCCCTGCCTCAGCCCCAGGGTGAAGTTGCATCTCCAAACACCCCAAATATAACTCCCAGCTCATTTTGCACTCTGGCACAGAGCCTGGGTTTACCAAAACTCAAGACCCCAAACGCCCACTTGTACAGGCCAAGTGTGTGGGCAAAATCCATTCACCCAAGCCACGGGAGAAAAAGGCAGCAGGGGAAACCTCCCTGCAGCAGCTCCCCGTGCAGTCTGCTGCTAAGCAAAGCATTTTGCTGAAGATTCGGCCATAGGAGAGCAGGGAGGATGGGAGGGAATGAAGGATGTCACCCAAACACAACGACAAGGCACGAGATGAAGGAGAGAGCTCCCTGCAGCAGATGGTGCAGATGTTCGCTCTCATCCATCTCCCATATGTTCCCCCTCAAAATCAAGCAGGGCTTCAGTTCTGCTCTGGTTGAAAGCTCCACCCTCTGGCACACACCCGTCTCAGAGCAACAGGCACTGGAGCAAAGCAGCGCTGCCCAGGACGGTGTCTCACCCTACCCACCATGGCCCTAGGCACCATCCTGCCCGGCAACAGAGATTTTCTCTGCTGTTTCTCCCAGCAGAAGCCAGGAGGTGAGGCTCCCGTGCTGTGGCACGGAGGGGGGGGGGGGGAGCCCACCCCCAGCCACCACTCCGAGCATCCCCCATGCTTTCCTCCCGACCCACCCCACCCAGCAGTGAGCCGCTCCTCCCACCCCGACAGGGAACAAGGGATCCAAACTCGACTCAAAACCACCAGAGCCTGATTTAAAGGCTGCTTCTCATCCCCAGGCAGCCGGTGAGGGAGTCGAGCAGCAGTGTAATCCGACTTTAATTGACGATGAGAACATTCATCTGGGCCCTGTCCAATCTGCTGCACCGAGCCCCTCCTGCCTCCTCCACACGGATCGATTCTCGCATCGGGTTTATGAGGGGTAATTAATATTCATTCAGAATTAAGCAGAGTAAGATTCCCACTGCATGAAGATGTTTATTATTTATTCATATTTAAGGCTTGTTAGATTAATCTATTTTAAATTACCGCATGCTGCCAGGCACAATTATTATAATTTATTAGGATAATTTTGGTGGTTTATTTCCCTCTGCTGCAACCCTGCAGAAGGTGTAACGCTGCTTCTCCAATGCTCCCAGGAACCAGCTCATGCCACTGCTATTGGAGCTCCAGCCCAGCGATGAGCATCACAGGAACATTCTGGCTGGAAGAGACCTTGGAGATCATTACGTCCAACCATTCCACTAACCCGTGACCCTCAGCACCACATCTCCACTGCTTGGAAACCCCTCCAGGGATGGGGACTCCACCACTGCCCTGGGCAGCCTGGGACAGGCCTGGGCAACCCTCAAGGGGAAGAAATTTTCCCTAATATTCAACGTAAGCTTCTCTTCCCCAGAGAGGCCAACCTCCTGATCAGGTGCAGAGCCCACACTCATTTATTTTTAAAGCAGATATTATGAGGTATAGAAATCCTCACATCACATCTGAGCAGCATGGGGTGGAGAGTACATTCATTTCTGGAAAGACACTGGAAAAAAAAATTTTAAAAAAAGAAAATCTATGGTGATTTATTCCTAGAGATGCCAGATGATAAATTTACAATAGGTTGCTCGGGCAGTTTAAGGTTACCACATACAGCACATCCAACATACAATGACAAGCAGTGGTTGGTACCTCCACGACCTCCCTTTGGTCACCAAAGAAAACCTCTAAAGATCTTCCTGCCTGTTTTTTTGGGTGTAAACAGCTCCTCCTGAGACTTTATAGGAGTGGAGCTCACAGACAGGGGGCAGGAACATGGAAATGAAGTCTTCAGCTCCACACCGCGCAAAAGACTTCACCTCATTTCTTTAAAAAAAACGCTACATATTTGCTTAAAAGCTGCAGTTACCATTATTACATTTAAATGATACCCTCAGGGGCTCAAAGTGAGACCGGCTTTTATGAAATTTAATTATTTCCCACCAGGGCTTGCAAGGTAAAGGTGCAATTAGAGCTGGAAGGGCCACTCCTCACACCAAGGGAGGGCCAGCTCCCCCAGCAGCCCCACCTCTGCTACACACCAGGCTTCACCTTCACTGCAGCAACCACAGATTGCCTGCGCTCATTTCAGCCTCTAAAAAAAATTAAAAATCATAAAACAGACCCTTTTGACTCAACAAGGGACCAAATCTCTAGCAGGGTTGGACGAGATAATCTCCAGAGGTCCCTTCCAATCCCTACCATGGTGGGATTCTGGGAAATCACTCCATGCATGAACCTGTCATAATTATGGGCAAGAATTACTTCAAGTCAGTGATGCCCTTCCAGCGAGGCCCAGGTGAGGAGACCCTAAGCAGGGTGCAGAAGTGGGGTTCCCAGAGCTGGCTTTGGGCAAGTCCTTCCCAGATGAGTAAAATGAGGGAACTAAGAGCTGCAGGGCTGGCTGCAAATCAATCGATACCTGCACATGACTTTAAATAATATTTTCTCACCTTTGAACAAGCCCCTCATTTATCCTGATGCCTAGGGAAGAGCACCTGATGTGCTGACGCAGGAGGAATGGAAGGAGAAGAGCTTGCTTTGAAATTCCCCCAGCCAAGCAGCTCCAATCCCCACCACACGCCTGAGGATCCCTCCCCCCCAAAATGACCACACAGTGCAAATGCTTTTGAACTGAGCTGCCTCATCAGAATCTCCCAAGAGCAAATGCAGGCACAAGGAAATAAAAGACCACACTTTTTAATATAAAAAAGGACCAAAAAAAAGACCTCCTTTGAGTAAAACAAACGATTTGCTAACAAAGAATGTCCTAGGGACAGGAAGACAATGTCATGCTTTTGATGCTACAGTACTGTACTTGAGATTAATGCTTTCACAGTGGAGATTTTACGCCAATTATAAATCTCCCACAGCAAGTAACAAAATCTCAATCTTTTTTAATAGCAGACTAAAATTTAGCTATTCTTTGACTGTTAGTGCCCAGATATCAAGCTCAAAAGCAATCTAACAACACTACTTCAGCATTCTTTTCATCAAATGTTTCCTATTTGGATATTATGCTTTGGATATTTATCAGCTCTAAGCAAACAAAAATGGGGTGTTTACATTTTTCTGCCATTTAGTGAAATCTCCCTTTCCTCTACTTTGATGAACAGTGGGGAAAAATGCTGGTGTCACCGGGGCCAGTCTCCACCAGGGACAAAGCTGCCCATCAAACCTTGATCCAACCAACACTACACTAATGCTGTAGTCTTTCCACGATGCTCAGGAATGGAAACATTTAATTTCTGTGAATAACCAGGTCACAGTTCCCCTTTGTTTGCTGCAAAATGAGGCTTCACATTTATAGTGTAACAACCAAAAACCAAAAGAAGCAAAAATTACACCAGTGTAGAGCCAGAGAATGGCATCCCTCATGCTCCTTAAGTCCTCAGACTCTGTTTGGGAATCAAAATCTCTGCTTTTAACTCATGCTTTTCCTCTCTGGGATGTCTGACCAAGCAAATACAAAATGTATCCAATATTTTTGACACTCAATAAGCTGTTATTTTAAACACAGTTTCAATAAACTACAAAAGTGGATACTGTTAGAGGCTTGAAAAATATATGATCTCATTAAAAACACACTGGCACTTAGAAAAATCTCAGGTGGCCAATCACAGCTTGGGGAGGGCTGTAATTTATAACTTTGATCCCCACAGCTAAACCATTTAATCTGATAATAAACATCAATCACTGATTTTTATTGCACCATTTTGCAGCCCGAGCAGAAAAACCTTGCTCTCATGGACAAATTAGGCACCCCAAAGTGACTCTTGTGAATAAATACTGACTTCGATATTCAGCAATATAATTCCATGGGATCAATTTTTTATTTAAGAGCTACTGGAGCTAGGAGAAAGTTTGTAATTAGGAAAATATCCACAAAGGCAACTCAGCTCAGCGTTAACAGCTCAGGGCCAACGCGTACCTTTACTCCTGTTACACTTGTCATCAGAAAGTTATGAAGTGTGTCCAGATATTCTCTGTGACCATAACTCACCATTAAAAATGATGGGAGGTGCCACTGTGTCCCCTGCAGCCTCTCTCGTTGGCTCGAGGTGCTAATGCCCCGCGCAGCACTCAGCAGCAGGGGAAATGGAACAGCCGGGCGTAAACCATCGCACGAGTGGATAACTGCCAGACAAAATAAATCAGAGGGAGCCCATTAATATCTAATGATGCCAAACTAACATTAATTCAGATGCTCTTTCCAATCCAGAGAGCGAGTTAAGAAGTGACTGAAATAATGGGGTTTTTTTTGTTGTTTTGGATGCATTGAGCATCGCCATCGCTTCGGGCTGGGGTTTTGTGCGCGGTGGAACAAGGCAGTTGGGCAGTATGCTTTCTGAAATGTTCTCCTGAAAACTAATATTTCCCAATCAGCAGATATTAAAATTAAGCTAAACTGTTGATAAAAATTCCAGTCCAAGGAAGGATGGGTGATTAAGAACATAGACTGCCACAGTTTTCTTTGTGAATACCTGCACACATCAAGCACGCAGGCAGCAACAAGAGTGCTGAAATCTGCTGGTTACTCTTTTTAACAGCATTAGCTGGGGTTGTGCTTCAGAGAAGACAAGCTAAGTCTACATTTTGTTGTCCAAGAAATCACTGAATAGAATGATGATCTTTAGGGGGGGAAAAGGCCCTTTTTGTCTTCACTTAGCACTTCTTTTTCTCCCCAAAAAGAAAAGACAAATGAAAAAGCAGAGCAAATAATATTCGTTTTGAGACAAGTACCAGGAAGGGCTGAAAGGGGCTTTTACATCAGGTTTTCAAGCCAATATTCACACAAAATCCAGAAAAGTCTGACCAAACATCAACCACTCCCCATGTCAAGCCAACATCGAGACCTTACAAGATGATTCCCCCTAAGCCAGCCCAGGGGTCCAGCCACGAACTCTAAAGCTTGCCCATCACAATACATAGACAGAAAGCGTATGTTTGGGTCAAAACCCCACCAGATCAATATATTGATCCTTCTTAATTATCTCCCTAGAGCATACTCAACTCCAAAGAGCTTTACTTACATGAAAAATGTATCACCTTTGTTCCAAGCAAGGAAAGTATATGAAGGCACTTAAATTCAGGCCGTTTAGTCTTGCAATTCTACAAATACATTTTAGTTACTGATTACAAGTATTGCAGCTACTCAGAGCGAACTTTCCAGTTGTCTCCAGTAAACCCTCCAGTGTACATGAAATAGCTGGAACAGAGACTCACATCAGCAATTTTGTAAGTGTTGCATTAAATCCAGACGGTGTTTTTCATCTCAAGACAGAAAAAAAAAAAAAAAAAGGCATATTAATCCACCAGCAAAGCCACGCATTGAGAATTTTAAACATTTCTGTCGGTATCGGTGAAACCATAATATATTCTTTGCTAGATGAGATACTGCATCATTTTGGTTCATTTGGAGGCCATTTGCTAACTTTATTAGGCAATATTCAGATGATGGATATCAAAAGGATATTCGCTGTAGAAACAGGCTTTGTTTCTGAAGACAGTAATTAGGTTAACCTCATGAATAAACCCTTTACAGCAGCAGCCTGTACAAAGTGAAAGTAAAAAAATGCAGGAGAAAGAAAAAAAATCATTTCACACAAAGGGAAAAATTTACATCTATGGATAGCACTCTCCATCCAACACTTAATCCATATGTGACTAGAAATATCACAGTACCTGATGTACCAAAGCACATGGAAGTGACCATAATGACACTATGGTCACATGCTATAGGCAATTAATATCATATAATTCATAAAAGCAATTATTAATGATCATTCTGTGGTTAAGGCAGAACCAGCCCCAGGTGGAAGCATCTCTCCCGAGCATCCCCACTCCTGGGCAGCCAGCAGTGCCCCAGCCCTACTGCAGGAGCTTCCTACACAGCCAAGGAATCAGCAGTCCTGCTCCTGGCAACTGGCCTTCCCTGCCACTGGGCTGAAGCCAGCCTAAACCAAACATGTTCAGTTTGCAGTCCTTCACTCCAAGACGGATGCTGAGGAGCTGGAGCATGTTCAGAGAAGGGCAACAAAGCTGGGGAAGGGTCTAGAGCACAAGTGTGGTGAGGAGCATCTGAGGGACCTGGAGCAAAGGAGGCTCAGGGGAGACCTTCTGGCTCTCCACAACTCCCTGACAGGAGGTTCGAGCTAGGTGGGGGTCGGGCTCTTCTTGCTTGGAACAAGTGATAGGACAAGAGGAAAGAGTCTTAAGCTGCACCAGGGGAGGTTTAGGTTGGGCATGAGGAACAATTTCTTCCCCACAAGGACTGTCCAGGTCTATTGCTTCACAAAACAGTCAGGGATTTGACCCGGAAAATTCAGAACAGAAGGTAAAGAGCAGAGGCAGTAATGAAGAACTATCCTTTACCCCAAAACATCTAATAGTTCCTCCACCTCTAGGAAAGTTACCTGCAAAACAAATCAAGAAATTAAAGACTGCAAAGCCAAATTATAACAAGGTCATTTGACATCTTAGTGTGGGCTGAGGACAGTGGCACAATGGCAACAGATTTGGAACCCATTAGTTTAACATAGGACACAGTATAAAGCCATGACTAGCCCTAAAAACCAAGGGCCAACCCAAGGGCCAACCCCAGGGCCAACCCAAGGGCCAACCCAGCCCCAGTGTCCCAGGACATGCTTCTCCTATTCAGTCTGCTACCCTGAAAATCCCAAAACAACTTCAGGACACAGAGTGCCCTGAGACAGGTTACCTCTGCTGTGACTCATTCATTTTAAGAGCCATTACAAAGGGTCTTAAGAAAGGTTATTTGATTGTAGGTTTTCCCCTTCAGCAGAACAAAGCATTATATTTCAGCACTAACAATGAGATATTTTTCCTCGAGTCAGCTTTAAAATAATGTTGACATTATAGTCAATACATTATATATCACTATATTTATGTCAGAAGCTATTGGCATAAAAATAAATCAATCTAAATGCATAGCTCTTGTATTTAAATGAAGCCTGGCAATGCCATATCTTTCCTCCAGTGTTCACTCAGCTACTTATACGTGTATCAATCACTTCTGACAGATTTCATACACTAGGATATCACCTCTAGTCTCACTAAAAACTATTTTAAGTGAATTTTATACACAAAGACTAGAAAAAAAAAATCTGCTTTTGGGAGTTCTCATAAGCGATATAGTTTCTAATAGCATAAGCAGTGCAGGTGAAGCTTTAGTCAACCTTGTATTCAAGGTAGGTCTGAAATGAAGGAGAGTAAATGAGGGTCACCCCAAGTCAGCCTGCTCACGTTAAAGCCAAGCAAGATGGCTTTAAACTCTGGTTAGCAGGTTGGTTTATCCAGAAAAACTGACTGTAAGAGATTTCCCAACACCACCCAGCATGGAACTGGCCAATGGGGAACACCATGAAGGTGTTTTAAGAGACAGTTCCCCAACAGACCTCAGTTTCACCAACAGATCCAAGCTGATTTGTTCACTACTACAATATAAAATAAACCCCATAAAAGATTCACCTAAAAATATAATAATATTAAATAAAATATGTAATGATCACCTGTAGACGTTTACTGGCTCTGCGAATATAGTAGAGTTTTTTTAAAAGCCTATTAAGCCCCTTTTAAAAGACCAATTTCTTCTAAGCGTTTAAGTGGCACCTGAGACCTCTTCATCCATTGGCAGCAGCCATGAGTGACCCATTTCACCCCAGCTGCCCTGGCGCAGTTACTTCACTTATCTTCAAGTGGCCAGTTATGTTCAATCATCACTTCAACTGACAGGGAGTTTGGAATTACTGACATTAACAGCTGGTTTATAGCTACAGACAGAGCTTGGTAAACATGTAAACAAGTCAATTAATTATGATACCACAGCAACATAGATTTTAATAATTTGAGGAACCACCTGATGTTTACAGATCTGCAGATGCTATATAAAAACACAAGAAAGGGGAATTTGCTTGTTCAGAAGAAACAGAACAGGAACTATTATTTCCATCCTTCGGTTTGCTGGAAGGCCCCAACTTTTGCTTTCAGAACAGAGATTTCAGCCCTAAATCGAAAGATATCTTAAGATGGATATGTAGCTGGAATATGTCATCCAGTTCTGAAGCTTCTGATACATGAAGGATGTGGACCTGTTGGAGCAAGCCCAGAGGAGGCCATGAAGATGATCAAAGGGCTAGAACATCTCTCCTACAAGGACAGGCTGAGAGAGTTGGGGTTGGTCAGCCTGGGGAAGAGAAGGCTCTGGGTAGACCTTCTGGCAGCTTTCCAGCCTCTGCAGGGTGCCTACAAGAAGGATGGGGAGGGACTTTTTACAAGGGCTTATAGTGATAGAATGAGGGGTAATGGCTTCAAACAGCAAGATGGAAGATTTAGATTAGAAATTAGGAAGAAGTTCTTCACTGTGAGGGTTGTGAGACACCAGAACAGGTTGTCCAGGGAAACCGGATGCTCCATAATTGGAGGTGTTCAAGACCAGGTTGGACAGAGCTTTGAGCAACCTGGTCTAGTGGCAGGTGTCCCTGCCCATGGGGATGAGCTAGATGAGCTTTAAGATCCTTTCCAACTCAAACTATTCTATGGTTTTCTTCTGAAGGTCAGGTCCAGCCACAGGACCCAGCTGAAGCCTCTCCCATAGCACCTTTCCAGGCAGATCAGACAAAGCTGCCCCATGACACACACACCCCAAAACTGCTCAGTAACACACCAGGAATTTACCCAGTTTGGAAACTGAAGAGAACTGAGGGGTCTGGGGGATGTAACTACCTGGTCAGACCAAGACTCCATGCAGCAGAAGCTTCTCCATCCTGCTGCAACCCACCAAGACTGTATCAAGAGAATGAGCTCTTGACAGAAGTGAAGTTAGAGCAAACAAGAGGGTTTTGTGATGGGAACAGCATAGGCTCTTCATGAAAGGGGTCAGCAGCTCCCTGTGCCTGAGCACACGCTCAGCTATGTAAGAAACCACTGAGCACACCTAACACTTCCCTATGGAGGGCATCATCTAGGTCTGAGACTGCAAAATTTGAGGACTTTTTGGACCCTTCTCTTCCATCCACTCCAGAGGGTTGGATTTTTTTGGAGTTATTTTAAATAATTTTGCTTTGCATGGATGATGGATGACAGCAGGGGTCACTACAGCTAGAACTGACACCTACATCATTTTATGCAGCCTCAGGCTTCTCAAAATGCATCCAACTGGGGTCAAGAGGATTTCTGCTGAGGATGCCAACACTGCCAGCTGGCAGCTCCAGTTTGGGAATGGGGCTGTGGTGTCACCCACCTCAAGAACCAGGGGCCATGGTTTGCCGCATGGTTAGTTCTGCCCTGGGCTGGAACCGAGTTAACCAGCATCTCCACCAGATTACCCAACAGAGCTGTGGGGAACAGGCAGTCTTTCCAAAAACGGGATGGAAGGCAACTGTAGCAGTGTGAGCAGCAAATCAGGGCAGCATCAGGCAGGGGACACAGATGGGCTGGCATTTCAGAAAGTCAGACACACAGGTTTACCATTGCTCGAGCAGGACTAGGTGATCTCCAGAGGTCCCTTCCCACCTCAACCATCCTGCGATTCAGCTGTAAAAAAAGGCAAATTTGGTCACTTTATTACCCTGCCCTGTTCCATTTGCATGAGAAGAAACAAAAGCGACCTGTTCCTTCTGAGGACTGTTGGTATGAACGTTTGTCTTTGAAAACCAACCTCCATAGTCATTTAAGTGACAAAAATGAATAACAGCAGTTGCAGCCTTCAAAGAAGACTTTTTTGGTACCAATACAGAAAACATTTCTTGTGTATTAACGTTGCAGTGCTGACCTCTAGTGACAAATAACCCAAAGAACAGGAGCATTGGTTGGAACAAACCTCACTTGTCACCTTTTCCCTCCTGATTTCATCCACCAGCCCAGAGCCATCTCCCCTACCTTCAGAGGGTGAGCATTGTCCAGCAACCCTGGACACTCATCCCTGGATAACACCAGGAACATTGCATCCCGATCACACAAAAGGGTTTTTCAAAGGATCAAAATATTAAGAGACAGCCAAATAAAGGTTTGCTGCTCAAGTTATCTAAAGTAGATTATGAAGAAATTGGTAGGAGCCAAGCAGTAAGTTACAGATTTTGAGATATTTAAGTTACTTATCTCACTACCTAGTGAGGGCTACAACCCTTTTCACACTCAGGGCACAGCATGTGTCATGCCTGGAAGGGTTCTGCAGGAAGTATGAAGGCCAAACAGAGGCTGGGCAGAGAGGAGTCAGTCAGGACCCTGGGAGACCCCAGGGAGTGTCTCAGGAGTGATGTGATGACCCAAGAGCCCACAGCTCAGACAGAGATGCTCCAAGGGGGTCATGCTGTTAGTTTATGACAGAAGACAAACCCAGATAGGGCCTGACATGAGTGTGTAAAACAAGCATCCCAAGTAGATAAAAGCAGAGAGGCTCACCAGGAGGCACATGCCATCAATCCTGCCAGGAGAAAACTCTAACAGCTCTGGCTCAGGTGACCACATGCAGAAGGTGACCAAGCTCTCATCTAAATTAAGAACAAAAAGACTTTCAGTTATTTCTTGGTTTGACCCTTGTCCTCTTTAGAATGGGGTGGGGTGCCTGCTAACAAACCTGGGAGACTCAGCAGGTCTGTCAGGTACAAACTTAAACAAAAACGTTATTTACACAAATGATATTAGGATTTTCTAAATGGGACTAAGAGGACACCAGAAAGCAGACAAACATCTCTTCCCTGCTCCTCTGGGAAAGGGGGAACGATACCTAGATTTTCTCAGATAGCAACAAACACACAACTTGAGGAAACTCCTCCCCAGCCTGGCTCTGCCTTCACCCCTCCAGCAGCTAGTCATCACATTTTCTTCCTTGTTGCTGCTGTTCCTTGGGTGGTCCATCACATCAGCACCTTCTCTACAAGGCAGAAGCCCCTTCTGTTGCTAGCCAGGGCCACTAAATATACTACAAAGAGGCTTTGACCTTACAGACAGTGTATTTTGGAACAAGTAACAGAATTATTATTCACATAAGGCAGTTAAAAATGTGAACATGGTATTTGCATGGTCACATCTTAATGCCACACCTACATCACATTTGGTGTTGCTTCAGGAACGGTCTGGCTCAGAAACCTTCTGTGCTCTCTACAAAGGCAGCTCAACAGAACAGCTAGGCTGGAGCTCAGAGGAATGGGGAGCTCCTGATTTCTTCCCTCCCACAAGGTCAGACCCCATTACAGGCTATTTAAACACCATGGGCACAACAGGACAGGAACAAGCTTCAACTCGCTGTACAAAACTTCATGTGCAAGGACCTGGTAAGGACCTTGGCAGGCACCAAAACAAAAAACATAATTGAGTTGTTGTTCCTAGAAACTGCCAATTGCTTCCAAACTCAAATCTGAGCTGCAGGCAACTGTAGACCAGTTACTGCCCACAATGTTTGAGTCACACTCCTCCTTCCAAGCCAGCTGGGAGTAGCAACTATCCAGCAAGGAAGCAAGGCAAGACACCAGGAGCTGCCCGCCTTAGGAGACCAAGAAGTACCACAAGACTCAGAGGAACTGCCCTAGGGGCTGATTACAAGTGCCATGGCTGGACACTGCCCAACCACAACCACACAGGCATCAGAGTCAAAAGAAAGCAGAAAAGCAGTCGTGGTATGTGCCTAAGAAGCCCAGAAAGCTTGGGAAGAGCCAAAAAAATGGTTCCTCTTTGTAAAATTCAGCTTTAAGGAACTTGGCAAAAAAAACCCAAACAACAACTCCTCTTTTTAAAAGATGTTTTTCAAGTTATCTCTGCAACAGCAGTGGCAGCTTCTCTCAGGACAGATCAGATGGCCAGGACATGGCAACTGCTTCAGGTAGCCAGTTCTCCTCATGCTGATACAAACAGAGCCCACACTCAACAGACAGAACAAGTTCCACTTTACAAAGGTTTTCTCCTTATTTAAAGGAAACTATTAATTACTAACTTTATGGCACAAATGCATTTAGCGACCAATATTTATGACAATCTCAAAAATATTTGCATACTTGGAGAGCAACACAGACCTGAAGCACTGAGTGGCATTTGGGCAGCTACTGTTACTGAATGTTTGAAAAAGACACTTACTTCACAATTCATGTGCATGGGAACGTTAAATATTTACAGGGTGTTTCTGTGCTTTAAAAATTTCCTTTTGAACAGGTCTGGGTGAAAGAGCTCACTGTGTATGCATCAGACCAGGGGTTTGGTTCTTCTCATTCCCATCAATGCACATCTGCCCCATCCAACAGAGCACCGCATGACTCTTGGAATCATCAAATCCTTCTGGTTGGAAGAGACCTTGGAAATCATCAAGTCCAACTGTTCCCCCAGCACTGCCAGGTCCCCACTGACCCATGTCCCCCAGCACCACATCTCCATGGCTTGGAAACCCCTCCAGGGATGGGGACTCCACCACTGCCCTGGGCAGCCTGGCATGCCCTAGACAACCCTTTTGGGGAAGAATTTCTTCTTCATGTCAAACCTAAACCTCCCCTGGCACAACTTGAGGCCATTTCCTCTTGTCCTGTTTTCACATTACTCAGAGAGGCAGCTCTGCTTTGCCTCTGACCATCCGCACAACAGGAGAAGCAATAAGAGAACACCTACAGTGGTGAACCTCAAAACCACACTCAACAGACAGGAACATGAGGTTGGATGTGGCTCTCAGCAACCTGCTCCATTTGCAGATGTCCCTGCTCCCTGCAGTGGGGCTGGACTAGATGACCTTTAAAGGTCCCTTCCTACCCAGACCATCCTGGTTCTCCACCCCAAAGTTACAGCAGCTCTGGGTAACCTGACTGGGGGTACCCCACAGGAGCCACAGAATTAACAGTGGCAACAGGTAACATTTACATTCTTCATGAGTTGCATCTTCCTCAGAAATTTGCCCAGGCAAATTCAATAAAATAGTGTGTGGAAATATTTAGTACCATATTTACTGACTCTTCTGAAGAATGCACTAAAAGCCTGAAGCTCAAACACAGCATCATGACTTTCTAACACAAGGCTGGAAGCAAAAGGGCTGGAGACAGAAAGAGGAAGCCTCCATCCTACCAGAAATTTCTTAGACGAATGAGATATGGGACCAAAAGCCACACCCCAGAATCCCAAGTATTGTAGGAGTTGGAAAGGTACTCTGAAGATCACCTCCTCCAGCCCCCCTGCTAAAGCAGGGTCACATTCCCCAGGATCATCCTGGTGGGTCTAACCAGATGGCTTCCATGCTCCACATCCACAGCTGAAAAAGCGAGGTAAAGGGAATCACTGGGGTGAAATCCCTGAGAAAGGAAAGCTGAAGGAGTTTAGAGTTGAGATGGCATGTGAAGTTACACCACCAGCAGAAGTCCACCACAGTACTTCAGCAAGTTGCTCAAGTGCATAGTTTCAGAACTGAAAATAAAGTTCCAACAAGACATTAAGTTCATGGCCGCTGCCATGTCACACACAAAATGCCAACCTATTTCTAACAACAGGAGTTACCTCCAACCATAACATGTCAGAATTAGAGAAGAAACAGTTGCCTGAAGAAAACGAAGAGCAACAGAGGAACAAGAATCTAATGAATCCAATTCCCCTGCTCCCCAAGAAAAAGAAAAATTAAAAATGCATCGACCCATCAGCAGAGGAACTGGGGGACATTTTGTCTTTGGATCCTCAAAGACACACTTCCCCCAAAACTCTACATAGGAAAAGCAAAAGTCAGGCTTGTTCAACAACATGAAACCAAACCAAGTGACAACCCCCAAAGGCAACAACGCACCACTGAAGAGAGTAAGAAAACTACAGGTGCTGGTAACCATTTAAAACTTTTATTAAAACAGCCCCGGAATTCACAAGCTGACAAGGAAACACCAACCATCTTGCTTCCACCAGCCCCAGAGCCCATAGTGTTCGGTTCTCAAAGGGAGTGTAGAAAGCACTGATAAAGACCCTCACAGGTCAGTGTATGCTGTCCCCTTCAGCTCCCTTCTGCTTTATTTTCCTGGGTTGTTCTTCAGAATCCAGAACTACTAAACAAAATAGTCCTGGTTTAGTCTTTCAGATGATCTTAGTCTTTCAGGAAGACAAAGAATATCTCCACTGAACTATCTTTATAAAACAAACCTTAAGACCACCAGTTCCACAAGGTCTGCTTAAATTACCACAGGAAAAAAAAAAATATTACTGGTATAATGTAATATTTTTATTATAACAAACCACTTCTTCTGCAGTCAAGCCCTTTGTCAAAGGCTCTTCAGCATTTTGTGGCACACAAGGACTCCCCGAGGACAGCCAAGGAAAGCTCACCCAGCCCTGTGCACCTCATCCTCTAGTGTACTTAGTGCTCCACCAAGCCAGCTGCTTTTACCTTTTCAAGCAAATTAGCTTAGTTTAAGAATAGTTTGTTCAATTACATAAGTGAGCCTTTATCATGAATAAAAACAAGAGAAAAAGGCATGCTGCAGGAGTACCTTGCTATTCAGCAACAAGCCTTCCACTGAAATTACAGGAAAAACATTAAAATTCCTTATAAAATTGAACATTCTTCCACTGAATGCCAAACTCCTGTTCTTGCATTTAACTCTTTTCATCATGTTTAGTCACAACCTTTTAAAAATACACCAATTTTCACATTAATCAGGATTTGCCTGAGGTTTATTGCTAAGCCTGTCATCTAGTGTTAAATTGAAGGGCTAGCACCTTTTGGTCTGTAATACTGGAATTTTATACCTGCAATGCTAGAATTTTATATTGGCTGGTAGTCCTTCCTCACATTTTTCTCTAAGAAAAATAAAACAGACCACTTGTAATATGGCAACAAAGCTGTCCAACTTGAGAGGCTAAATAGCCTATACCTACACCAAGGCTCATTTCCAGCAGTTTGGTAACTGAAATAAAGCTCTCCCATCTCAGACATCGTTGTGCAGCCAGAAGAGATCAAGTCTCAACTACAGAATCAAGCTACTCACTGAGCATTTGGGGACATGAGGGTGCAGGACGTTTCTCGGAGGCTTAAAGAAACAGCCAGACGGTTCTTCAGCAGTATCCGTGTTACTTACCCCCCACGTGGAGGGTAAATATTTAAGCCCAGTATTTTAAAAATAGGATCTATGCTCACAGAAAGTGTGGTGCAGCATTCTGCTTGTGTTGGGGTAGTTGTCTGTACTGGAAACGAAAGTGTTGTGTAGCAGGAGCCTTCAGTGCATTTCTGCTTTTGCAAGTGGGGCAAGATGCTATTTCAACACGCTTCTGTGTGCCATTGTCGAGAAATAGGAAGAGTAATTATCTGGCAGCTGCAAAATACAATAAAATTAAGAAATCATGCATCATCATAAGCCTGCTCCTCAACTGATTTGGTTCACCAGCCATTGATTCACTTTCTTCATTAGATTTCTAATTCACAGTGCTGAGAATTCGTTTCTGAGAGTGAGACTAAATTTAGCATTTTAATCAGAGTTTGATTCGTTGGCTATTTGAAATAATAAGCCACGTTCTAAAAATAAACATCTCATTGTTCTAGTCTTAATGATTAAACCCCCTACTTCATCAACAATACCTGAGCGCCTAGTTTGGAGAGGTATTTATTCCTTAAACTAAAGTCATCAGCTTTTGGCCGTAATTTAGCCAAGTCATCTTCATTTTGACGTCTGAGTCGCTCTTGTTCTTCTGCTCTGGAAAAGAAAATTGGGTTAAGATATTTGCACTGAGGAGTGCAAACCCAAGCAACTTTAGCTGGCGTGTGCAGTTTTATTTTTGAGACCCAGAGAACGCCTGTCACATTCACCGATGAATACTGGGTCTCAGATTGAGAAACTGGGAGATGCGTGTGGATTACTCTAATTCAGTGTAAAGAAAGAGAGAGGCTGTTTTCTGCAGTTTCCTTTATTTGGATTGCAAGACTTCAGGAGAAGGAGAAACCTTTCCATCTTTCACAGATTACAACGTGCTCAGCGAGCTTTTGTAACAATTTTTACTATCTCTTTATTAAACCTTTCCTTAAAATGAAGATTACAATACAAAAAATAGTTGTCAAAAATGCAAATATAAGACTGCTCAGCAGTCTTCAGAATCTATAGCAGTTTCCTACAAAAGAGTCAGTACAGAGCGCTGCTGCTCTTTTTCCATGTAAGTCTTAACGAGAAAGGGATCTAAAAGCTCTAAATACACTTAGCTTGAGACAATGGGTTGCATTAAGACAGTGACAAAGGCAGCAGCAGTGACCCGTTTCCCTGCTCTGTAAGAGCCTTAGTACGGAAAGAACATAAAATGCCATGTTAAGAGACCTTCACCCTCACCAAGACAGCAGTGCTGCACATAGAGGCACTTTATACTCGTCTTTATCTTCAGATGAACACGTTTGTCTGGGGTTGCAGAGTCCCCCCCTCCTGTGACAGAGCTTAAACAGTGCAAACGCTCTAAACCCATTCTGTGCAAATTAAGAGATGATTTGGCATTAGTTAAAACTGGTTATGAAGCATAAAACGCAGCCGTTCGCTGTAAAATCCCCAGCATGTTAGATCCTTTTCCAAAGAACTACTGTGCAGAGCCACCAAGCTAAACAACACTAATTCTTCCAGTTGACATGATGCTGATCAAATGCTCCCCACTTCTGGATGATATTTGCTAGTCAAATTTCTTTTCTGAAAAACACATTGTAATAAGAATTACTGACAACATAGTTCTAAGGCACACACTAATACAAAGCCAAATTTCACCATCAGTACTGGAAACATCACACTCATCCCACCTGGGCCAGGCAGGCTGAACAGCAGCTCTGTGTGGACATCATTTCCTTTGCTCCTGGGTACAAGGGGGCTTGGGGGGTTTATTTTTGTCACATTTGTACTAAAAACCAGCTGTGACCTTTTGGCTCAAGGGTGATACTCATCCAAACTAAGCCAGCATGCTCACAGAGTCTAGGGAGGTTTTACTTTCCTTAAGCTTTCCTCAAGATCCACATGTAAAAAATCCCCCAAATCAGGACAAGAAACAAAACCATGTTAAAGCCTACAGGTCACCTGCCTAGACCTTGTTAACAGGTATTTTGGATTTTTTAGGACTAATTATCATCATATGGACAGAGTCCATGTTTAGAGAAGTTCATAAAGCCCATTTGTAAGAGACAACTTGTTAGCAATGCATTGATCTAGAATAAACTTTTATATATAAGCTGTGAGATGTAGAGGCTCTGCAGGGGAACTGCAGTTACCCATTAAAAAGTAAAGGAGTCCAACAGCATTACAGGGAAGTGAACTTGAACATCTGAAGAGACTCACTGAGCTGAATTAGGTCAGAACAGGAAGCACTTCAAAAGATAAAAAGCTGTGGTGATCACACACAAGCAGCTTGAACTCTACAGATGTTCTTCTGAAAGCTGCAACTCACTGCACATTGACTCTTCCACATGACAAATGTGGAACTCAGCTATGACTGGAGACATAAAAATACACACACTGTGTCCTCTCCAACAGTTCTCAAACAGTCTCCTCAAAACAAATTCACATGAGAAGAGCAGAACCTTTTTAGACTTGCTCTACCCTTAAGCAAATTAAATTTTGCTTTAAATATTTTTTAGATTAATCAGTACTTCAGGCCCATCAACATGACATTCTCCAAGGCATGTCTTCTTAATCCTGGCAGGACTAAGTAGAACTAGGAAGAGGTAACAATGTTCTGAGGTTGCTGAATGAGGGGTAAAACTCTCAGAGAAGGAAACAGAAACCCAGGTACACTTTCTGCTCAGCAGTGGGGATAAATCCAGCGCCCTAGAATTCCAGGGATTCCCGACAGCAGGTGATGATTCCTCTACATTTGATCACACATCACTCTCAAAAAGCAAGAGCACCCACTTCCAGCTGTTAGCAACACAGCGACGGACCCGTAACACCTCACTAGTGTTTTGTCAAGACCAAGGAAAAGGATTTAAGTCACTACTCTGAAGAGCATTGTTGTCCTTATTCCCTATTAGAGAGGAAAGCAGGACACAGTCTCCCACAAAACCACATTTGCTTAATTGGATGAACTATCAAAATTTGTTTATTTTGACAATTCCTGCCATAAGCCCACCTCAAGAGTTTCCTTTTAAATGAAGCAGATTTCACTCTACTGGAATAGCTCTGCCCCATTTTTTTTTTTTTTTTTCTAAAAGTGGCAACTTTTTGCTGCAATCAATCTTTGTAACGCAGATCTAACCAGTTTCACATCACCACTGCAATTTAGACTCAAGCCACAATTTTCAGAGACAAGCTGAATTAAGACTTCTAAATAAGACAGCAAGAGGAGCAAGCTGGAAGTCAAAGGGATGTGACCAAAGTGGAGTTTCTTCTGAAGAGAGATCTAACTTTTAATGACACTTAAAATAACTGGGCCATACATTACCTGACATTAAACCCAGGTCATGTTTGCTGCTGACTGGGTCAGGAACACCTGATAGAAATGAAGCACATTTTCTAAACACACCTCAGTTCCATTCAGATGGAAAGCCACTAACAAGGAAGTTGCAGGAAAGGGCACCTGCTTAATTGCTACTTGCTCTAATTAGTTGTTCACAGGAGGCAGGAAAATGAAATCCTACTACTGACTGGCAAGAAAGAAAATAACATTCAACACAAATGGCAGACCTACAAAAGAGACTGACTGCAGACAATAACCTGCTTAATTCAGGTTAAACATTTCACAAGGACACTGTTCTCTATACTTACTCAGTTGCAGCTACTTTTTGCATTTTTTCCCTTTTCTTTGCAGACCAGTTGAGATCACCACCTGCCAGAGAAGTAATACACATTTTCAAACTTTTAAAAATGGTCTTTTTGGATTAGATCTTTGATATTATACCTCACTACAGAAGTTCTCTGAGCACTTGACTGAATAAATCAGTGGAGTAACTTTACAAAAGCAGAAACTGAGGTAAAAATAATGAGCAACATGTTCATAACCACCACGCAAGCAAAATCAAGACCCAAAATAAGCTCAAATCTGATCCAGTTTTCTGTTGAGTAACAAAGTTTCTCTGCAACTCACCATAATACTCTATAAAGTGAAAAAATTGGAAGTAACTTTGAAAGAAACAAATTAGTATCTCTTCCAGATCTTTCATTAGTTACTGCTTTAAAGAACGGTTGAGGGAAAACACTGCTTTTGGAAGGAAAGTCCACAGAATCAATTTTTTTATATTTGAAAACATATATAGTCAAGTTTGATATGCAGTTTAGAAAACACTTCACAGAATCATAGAATGGTTTGGGTTAGAAGTGACTTTAAAGATCACCTAGTTCCAACACCCTGCCATGGGCAGGGACACCTCCCACTAGATCAGGTTGCTCAAAGACCCATCCAACCTCATCTTGATGCCTCCAAGTGATGGGGCATTCACAGCTTCCCTGGGCAACCTATGCCAGTGTCTCACCATCCTCATACTGAAGAACTTCTTTCTAATTTCTATGCTAAATCTATCCTCTTCCAGTTTGAAGCTATTCCCCTTGTCCTATCCTATACATTTATTCAAGTCAGCTGACAGGACAGGTACCACTACCCTGCTGATGAGATGTAACATCACAGCAAAGTTCATGGAATTACACAATGACATTACAAGGACAGGATGTCATCTCTGGATGACATTACTCATCCAGAGATGCTCCTGGTATCAAAGCCATGAGCTCCAGCACCTGATAGAGGACCATACAACATCACCTGTAAGCAGCTCAGCTTGAGTACTTCAAGAATTAGGATAAAAACAATTGTTGAGAGAAGCTGAAAACAGTTACCTGTGAGGTGATTTACAAAATACAGCATGACTACAGCTATTAGTGACACTAGAAGGAAAAGAAGGAACAGTTTTAGCTGACAATAAATTTACAACAACAGGAGAACACCTTGAACACACAACCAAGCAACAACCTAGATTTTTCAGGACAGCTATGAGGGAAGGTTTTTGCCAGCAGCAACTCTTAACTGCTTGCAAAAATTCCACTATGCTCATCAGCAGCTTGGGAACTCAGGAACAGGTTAATTAACTAAGTTATATTAATAATAGCCCTCAGGAGCACACCTCTTAAGAGTATCATTCATCCACCCTTTTACTCACTCATTTTTTTCCAAACACTGAAACTATTCACACTAAATTGCTTCCAGAAACCCACAAAACGCTTTTTTAGGTTTGAGTTACTTTCAACATGGCCCCAGATGAAATCTCTAACTGTAAGAAAGGAGTTACTACTGGTCTACAGGAAATATTAAGAATAAAGCCTAATAAAGCTTCTTGAATGTACAGAAACCATTTTTAATACTTACAGCAAACACAAGCACTGAAGAAGACTTCAAGAAACAAGTATCCTCTTGTGTCCAGGATCATCCCAGCAGCTATAGCAATAACTGCCAGGCCCAGGTTCTGGATGGACTGCATACTGAGACAGGAACCAAGGATTACCACGGGGCACAACAGTATTTTTACAGCAGACATCATTAGTGCTCCTGAGACAGCAATGAGGTTAACTCCTCCCCATATGTTATGGCATATGGCAGAGTTATGACTTCACATTTTTGCAGAAGTTTCTGTGCATCTACCTCAAGCACGTGGCTCACCCCACACACACATCTTGAAAGCACACAGGGCTTCCTGTTGAATGAACTTGGAGGAATTATTAAACATTAACGGGTTAGAAACAATCACAGCAGAAGAGACCTTCAAGATCATCAAGTCCAAACGTTCCCCCAGCACTGCCAGGTACCCACTGACCCATGTCCCTCAGCACCACATCTCCACAGCTTGGAAACCCCTCCAGGGGTGGGGACTCCACCACTGCCCTGGGCAGCCTGGGACAGCCCTGGACAACCCTTTCAGGGAAAAAATTAGTCCTCAGGGCCAACCTCAACCTCCCCTGGGGCAAAATGAGGCCGTTCCCTCTTGTCCTGTCCCTTGTTCCTTGGGAGAAAGACTGAGCCCACCTGGCTCCAGCCTCCTGCCAGGGAGCTGTGAAGAGCCAGAAGGTCTCCCCTGAGCCTCCTTTGCTCCAGGTTCAGCACCCCCAGGTCCCTCAGCTACTCCTCACCACACTCGGGCTCTAGACCCTTCCCAAGCAGCTTTATTACCCTGCTCTTGCCACAGTCCAGCCCCTCAAGGTCCTTCTTGGAGTGGCAGGTCCAAAACTGACCCCAGAACTTGAAGGGCAGCCTCCCCAGTGCCAAGTCCATGGGGATGATCCCTGCCTTAGTCCTGCTGGCCACACTAGTGCTGATCCAAGCCAGGACACTGGTGGCCTTCTTGGCCACGTGGGCATGCTGGCTCATATTCAGCCTTGACCCACCCTCCCAGGTCCTTTTCCAACAAGCACTTTCCAGACACCCTTACCCAGACTGGAGCACTGCAGGGGGTTATTGTGACCTAAGTGCAGGTCCTAGCACTTGGCCTTGTTGAACCTCACCCCATTGGCCTCAACCCATCGATCCAAGCTGGAACTGCTGGATATTCACTGGTTCAATAGTATCAGGAGATGGTCACTTTAGAGCAGCACAGACTGATTTAAGTACTCACAAGCCATAAGCAGTTCCCAGCTGGTGATCTGGAACAACAAAGGCCACCATGGGCCACAGGGCACAGGCAAGCAATGAGTAGGCCACTCCAAGCAGACACTGGTGAAATAAATAAAAACAAGTGAACAGGTGTTAGATGAGACTTTTTTGCTGTAAAATTCTAATACATTAATATATTGGTTCCCCTCCCTTCTCCCCAAAGGGAAAAACCTGTAGGAATGCTTTTTGCAATATTATTCTAGATAAATATGCACGTTTAAAAGGAGAACCTCTCCCAGCAGCCACTGACAAACTAAACCCCACCTAACCAGCATTAAGTGAAGATGCTGACTTCGATATCCAGAGGAGCAGACCAGTGCTGGAGGTCACTAGAAAAATACCTGAAAACCAAGGATCTTGTTTTTAAGCTCTGATACACTGTTGAGCACTGTATCTAAGCCTGTAAACCTTGGTTCAAAAGCAATTTCTCAGGAAATCTGCTCAAGGAAAGAGAAATCAGTACGGGCTTCTACTGAGGTTTTCCAGGTTTGTTTTGCCTGTATTATGCATTTTTAACTTTCACCATCTTTAGTTTTATACTTGGTTTCACATAGTGTATCCTTCTCAAAGTCAGGGATACCAACACAGCTTTTGAGGATTACCTGAACAGTCAGAACACAGCAGAAACTATGAAGAATAGTTCAGCATCAATTCCATTTCTTGTTTTATCATATTTAGCTCTAAGTCTCAGAAAACTAGTTACCATTGCTATCCAGGGGTTCCAGAAGGTGAAAGCCAACATAATGTGAGAAGCAAGTGTAGTGATTACAGCACATAAAACCCAGATGATGTTCTTTCCAAGTTTATCTACCAGGAATCCGAAGATGGGGGACATGGGTGCTGATATGATATACACAATACTACAAAAGAATAAAAGCAAGAGAACTGCTCAGTATCTAGCCATGGACAGCTTTAGGTGTTACACAATATAAGGGTCTCCAGATAAAACACTGTGTTCCCTTGTCACCTGTGAGATCATAAGCAAAAAACCACACAAACTTCCCCCTCCCACCCCTAACAAGTCTCCAGAACTCAAAATTCCCAATGAATCCTTGAGCAACGTGAGAACTGTCCACTTCAATGCAAATCACCACCCACAAGAGGAGATCCCAAGCCTCCTTCCACATGGTTGGAGCCCAAAGACACAGACACACACCCCCAGAACACAGCAGCAGCCCATTTGTTAAAACAGCCACAACATACCTGTTAATTGCACTTGCTTCTTGAGAGGAGAAGTTGAACTTCTCAATAAAGAAAACCCTAGAGAAAAAAAGGGATTTAGAAAAACAATTTATGGCATGAAAGAAAAATTAAGGTAGGCAAAGACACAAGATCTTGTTTACAGGGAACTTTATAATTATAGCTATATAGCTTGGGCATAAACATCCCACCACAGACCCTCATTTAAAATCCATTTTGAAGCTTATTATTAGACTATACAAACGTTTGTCTATTCAAATTACACTTTGGGGAAAACATCCGAAGTACATAACCAAAATGTAACCCAGTAAGATATTAGCAATAAGCATCCTGTAAGAGATCAAAGTGAGAATTTTTAGAATACATGCACAAGCAAAAAAACAAGTGTCTGTATTACTGACTGTAAGGTCTCTCCCAGGTCATCTTGGGCTTTTCCATCTCACTCAACACACAACATGCATTGAGCTTAAGAAATCTGTTTCTAATTCCAAGTATATTAAAAACCCATTTGACTATTAGATCAGTTTGTAGTTCAAAAAGGAAACCTGCATATGAATGCTTCAGGTTTCAGCTTCATATTTCCCAAAGTCATCAGAGGAAGAGAATTCCAGTCTGAAGCTGGAACTACATTTAAGCCCCCATCTCACAGGCAATAGAATCTGAGTACAGGAGTTCTACACAATAGCTGTCCAGAGCTCACACTGTGCTTTAAACCTGTGTCAGGTTTTAATCACTAAATGGAGTATCTGCTAATTTTGAGATCTGACAACCCAGCCCACACTAAGCAATGGTACTTCCTACAAAGCTCAGCAGATAGAGAACCTGTATGCATTGTCTTGCAAGTATAGCAAACAATCACAGAATCATAGACTTGTTTGGGTGGGAAGGGTCCTTTCAGGGCCATCAAGTCCAACCCCCTGTAGGGAGCAGGGACACCTGCAACTAGAGTAGATTTCTCCTGAAGCCCCATCCAACCTCACCTGGAATGGTTCCAGGGATGGGGCAGCGACCACCTCTCTGGGCAACCTGAGCCAGGGGCTCACCACCCTCAGCACCAAATATGTCCTCCTTCTTTCTAGTCTAAATCTCCCTTTTTTAGTTTGAAATCATCACCTCTCATCCTACCACTGTACTCCTTGCTCAGAAGTGTGTCGCCATCTTTCTGACAGGCCCCTGGAAGTCCTGGCAAGCCCCCAGAAGGTCTCCCCAGCTGGAGTCTTCTCCTCTCAGACTGCCCAAGCCCAACTCTCTCCTGCTGGTCTCCCAGCAGAGGGGTTCCCCCCTCGGGTCATTCCTGGGGCTCCTCTGGCCCCACTCCACAGCTCTGTTATCATATTACAGCTCTGTTGTGCTGAGGACTCCAGAGCTGCCCCAGCACTGCAGGGGGGTCTCCCCAGAGCAGGGCAGAGGGGCAGGATCCCCTCCCTTAATGCCACAGGAGAAGTGACAAACCCCACAGAGCCATGCTGGGAAATCAGTGGCTCTGTAGCCATCTGGGATTCTTAAATACTGTCTGCACCTCTCTGTCTGTAAGTAGGTAGTTGAAACCCTTGCCAAATTTAAGGGGAGCAGCTGCAGAAGCAAGAGACACTTACTTTCCAAGTCCAATGAAAGGAAAAATTGCTGCATAGTAACAGACACAGATCACAAAGATCAGCCACAAGGACAAAGAGAAGTCCTTCACATCCGTTAGCTTAATCACTTCACCTAGAGCAGGGCAAGAGGCAACATGGTTTCAGTTAACATCAGCAGATCTGAAATTCACCCGCGCTGAATAAATCTGCAGGTGACCACAAGTCACTGCTAAAGCACACGTTCCTGTCACTGTCTGCACTCCAGAGTTTACAGAGAGTCAGCTAAGAACAGACAAGTCTTAAATCAACAGTGCCAAAGCCAAGAGCAAATTGTCTCTCCCACGTTAAGCTGGATGTACAAGTTCTATAAAGCCTCTTAAAATCTCATGCAGCAGAATTAAACACGAAACACTTGTTCAAGGGGATGTTTAATGAGCTAACAGAATTCAGGTCTGAAGCCTCCCATTACAGGCTCTTACTCAGATCTCAAATTTAGCTTATTTTTAATCAGCCTAAACTCTCCCATATGGAAAATTCAAGGCACCACACAGGGATGGAGAAGAGCTGTATGTTTTTGCACACCTATTAAAGGAAATAAACCCAATTCCAGCAAAAAGTGCCTGTAGCAATGCACAGATCAAATCCATGTGAACTGGGAGACTCTCTGCATGCTTTGTAAATCAAGCAATTGACAGTGATCTGCTTGTAGATTTGTCTTTGAAACAGTAAATCTTCCTACTGACCTAAAACCTAACAAAATATGATGATTAAAGCTGGAACTGTGAAAAAGTCATTAAGCAGGACCCACTGATTTACCCAAATGGCAAACCTGCCCCATGGAACTGGGAAGGTCTGCTCCAGAATGACGGGGTGAAGCCTGAGGCAGGTCCCCCCACACCACTCACCCGTCTTCCCTTGCTCTTTAGACAGCAGCTTCTCTGCCCTCCTGTCCAAGTAAGCAAGCATCAATGCACAGGACAGTGAGAAGAGACAAGTGACACCCCCTGCAAGAAGCCAATGCGACGTGTTTAGCTGTAAACTCAACTAGCAGTGTGGCTTTTAAGCATAATTAGCGTAGCACATCTTTACATATCTAATAAAAACTAAGTTTAACACCAGCTTGTCTTACGTGTAATATTCAAAAGTTCTATAACTCAGAAGCCTGCCACATGAGGCATCTGCCTTGAACTGGAGTACAAACACAACTATATTTATTTTATTTAAAAACATTACCACCACTCCCACTCAGCTCTTTATCTGTGCTCGGAATAACAGAAGCAAAGCCTGAGTCTTGTTACCAACCCTAGGGCCTTAACACCCACGGCTCTGAAGGACAGGAACACAGACCGAAAGCTACCTGAAATGTCACTTTTACACATCAGACAACTGCATGCAAGCTTTGGCATGATACCCTTCAGGAAGTGCTTCGAGTCTGTCCTTTACTCCAAGCATGTTAAGCATTTCATCTCCATAAGACACAAACTCCAATTTGGCAATCACAAAAAATCACAGACTGGTTTGGGTGGGAAGGGACCTTTCAAGGCCATCTAGTCCAACCCCTCTGCACAGAGCAGGGACATCCACAACTAGAGCAGGTTGCTCAGAGCCCCGGCCAACCTCACCTGGAATGGTTCCAGGGATGGGGCAGCGACCACCTCTCTGGGCAACCTGGGCCAGGGGCTCACCACCCTTAGCAACAGCTAAAATTTCTTCCTTTTCTCTAGTCTCAATCTGCCCTCTTTTAGTTTTAAACCATCACCCCTTGTCCTCCCAGGCCCTGCTAAAAAGTCTGTCCCCAGCTTTCAGTACTAGAAGGTGCTATAAGGTGTCCCTGTATCAGTCATCACACCCTCTGCACCAGAATATTAACCACTGATACGAGGAGTATTTGAATTGCTCTTAATCTCAAACATTGGTCCTACTTTCAAGTCAGTAAGAAATCACCAACACCTATGCATACTGTTGAGATTCAGAGCCCTCCACCAGCAGCAGGTAACATCACTTCCAAATATTACTGACCTATCATGAGCGTTAACCCAAGAGTACTGGGACCAGTATAACCGAGAAGGTCTTGAACTCGAGAGTACACCCATCCCATGATATTCATGTTCACTGTGCTCCCCTAGGTAGAACAGACAATATGTGAAGAATGAGGTATTTCATAGTTTTATCAATTCAAACGAAACATTTGGCAGACTGCTTATTGAACAGTGTTACAAGCAAACAGGTAAAGATGCTACACATGGAACATAAACCACCAGCAACAGTGATAAAATGATTCCCTGATGGTTTGGTTGGTGTTTGTAACAAATTAATCACTGCAACAATAATATCCAGGCAAGGACTGAAATCTTATACAGCTCTGCTTCAGCAGAGGCATTAGAAGTGCCACAAAATCCACATCACACATCGTGTTGGCTTGTAAACCCAGTTGAATTTAACACCACTTGTTAAAGCAGACAGGATTCCCACCTGAGAGGAAGCAGGAAAGCTTTTTTGCTCCCCCTTTCGGCCCCCAAAGAAGGGATCCATGGCTGCAATCCCAAGGCTAACAACAGTTAGTTACAGTTCAGCTGAGATAAGGCAACTGCTGATGAGTAACAGCCTGACCACCCACCCAGGCCCAGCTGTGACCTTCCAATTCTCTTTCACTGAGGTAGAAGCTGGTGGTTCAAAACACCACAGGCTGATAAAGAGGACCTCTAAGAGAAGAGAAGTCTCCACTCCCCTCATTCACAGCATTGGTGTAAACCCACCTCTCTCAGCACTTTAATGATTAGATCCAATCCAGATGAACAGCACAGCCAAGATCCAGTCACACATTTCCCACCACAACCAGCAACAGGGACAAAACCATCTTAGGGTCATAAATAAGGATGGGAATTCTTAAAGCAGCCGTCCCAACTCATCCATCAGAGCCTGCACGTGGTTCCCCAATCCACAAGCTACACACAGCTAAGCCAAACATCAATTAGTGTGATGAAATGCAGCACTGTGACTGTCCCACCAAGGAATCTCTGCCAATACCATCACCAGGCTTCTGCAGAAGCTGGACAGGTTCTAACAAACCTGTTTTAACCCACTCCCTTGTGTATCCTTTTACCTATTTTCCACAAGTTAACATTCTAAATTCACAACTCCCTGGGGAGCATCAGAAATGCTGTTTCCCACCTGTCTTGCTGCCAAGACAAGATGTACACCTTAAAGCCTATGAATTAAAGCTACAGAGTTTTACAATTACTTTACACTGACAGTTTTACTCACAATTCTGGCCATGCTCAGCTGTAATCCAAACACGAGATTTAACTCCTTGCCTTTAAACCAGCTGACTGCATAGGTGTTTTGGGCCACTGCTAAGGACTCTCCACCTATTCTAGGGAAAAAAAAAACCACAAAAGAAAACATTAATTGCACATGTAAAACACCAAGAGTCCGTCAGTTGATGGCAACAGCAAGCTGACAGTATTTCAGAGAAATTTATCTGTGTACAGATACACCTAATATATAAGCAAGGCAATAAAAGTCTTATTGAAAAGAGAGCTGCAGTATCTTAAGGACAATTCAGAGCACAAGGTGTCTTAAATAGTCTAGGAGCAATTATAATTGCCTTGGGTCATTTACAGAAATTAAATCAACAGGGAAGCAGCTTCTCCTTTCTCTTTTGCATTAGAGAACCAAGTGGGATAAATCCTGACCCTAATGAAAGCAGGAATCTTATCATTTAACCTGGAATTAGAATTTAATGGAGTCACCTGCTCAGCCCCCTACAAAGTTGGTCAGGTTTTCTAACATATTTATGCTGTGCCACATTCACAGCTTGGAGATCTCTGCTGACGTTTGCTCTCCTTTTTTGCCACCATAGAAGTTCTGTTTTATTTTTCATCCCTAAGAAGTTCTGTTTTATTTTTCATCCCTAAGAAGTCTCTTTACTCAGGAAAGGGAGAATTAAGACAGGAAGAGGAACTAGCACAGTTTCATCAACTTACTGCAAGTCTCTATTTGGGTAGTTTCAGAATTTCTGAATTCAGTAAGCCCTGCAAAGTCCTGTTTTTGTGTTTTCTAACTTTTTAAGTTAGACTGAGAACATGACCCAAGAACTTACATGCTTTGGCTTTATAGCTGCCTCAAAATCCAACAATTTTGTCTCCAGGTTTAACATGACAGCTGCTTTTTGGAACACAGAGTTGGTCCCTACCTCAGCCAGCACCAACTATACTCTTCTAGACTTACCCAAAGACAAATCTGCCCACATCCATCAGCCAGAAAGTATTAAGTAGTGCTCCCAAAGCAAAAATTACCTGCCAGATAAACATTTAAGGGAAAAAAAATGTTATATTTGATGTACACAACCATACAAACTAGAATCATCTCAAGACAAAAATGCTCTTCCCTTCCCATACCTGCAGAAGTACTTCACACCCTTCTTAAGCCAAGCTTTTTGCCTTTTCTTCCTCTGCCTTATTCATCATCCTGCAGACTCCACAATATCCAACCCAGCCCACCCTGAACCTACGCTCAGGGAACACCTCTAGGGACTCAGGTCATGCTGCACCTCTATCATCATACCCACCCCAATACACCTGCACAGTAGTTTCACATCAAACAGATAAAACATTTGGTTCCTTCACATCCTTATTCCACTCATCTTTCAAAGTCGCCAGTTCCCCTATTTGTTCCCAGCTACCCCACTACAATTCAGGGTTCTCTCATTTCAGGTCTCCTCACCTGCCTACTCCCAGCTGAATTATCCCTACTGCACGAGAAGCCATTTTGGCTTTTTCTCCACAGCCTTATTAGAGAAGCTCCAGTCACATCATCCCTCACCCTCACATCTCCACTTACCTGCCCGATACAAACAAAGACACTAAATATTATCGTGCCCAACCTGTAAGAAAAATAAAATCAATTAATGCATAGCTACAATTCCTTTTCCTGTAAAAGTCTATTTTAGGCCTACAGCTGAGAAACAAGGGGAGGTTGACATGCAATAAAAAGCCTCCATAATAAATGCTACAACTTGACTGCTTCCTTAAATAGTCATACAGGCTGGCTTCACTGAAGCCAATTTTTTTAAGCCACAAAGGGAGGAAGGTTATTTGTAGCAGTGGAAATTCCTAGATGATATGGGAAAAATAGTTGAGAAAGCTTATTATAATCTGAAAAAAAGTGTATGTTATAAAGCCCATGGTTCACACACACTTCACACCTATCACAGGAGTGACACCAACATCACACTTACCGTATCCCAAAAACTCTGTCTATCAGAAAACCTCCAAAGAAGCAAAGAACCACGTTGGGCCAGGAATACCAGGCATAGAGCGCCATGAACTGCGCCGTGTTCACCTTCATGTCCTACGTGAGGAGAAGGGGATTCAAGAAGTCGCTTCTAGGGCAGTTACCGGGCCACAGGCCAGGCACCCACTGGGAACTGCC
>NW_008632851.1:0-529 GCF_000691845.1 Merops nubicus | reverse complement strand
ATGAAAGTGTGCAATGTCAAAAAAAAACCCAAACCAAAATAAATAAATGTTCTTCTTGTCTCTGTCAGACCCTGAACAACACAGAGCAGGGAATGCCTAGACATTTCTGTCTAAAACTGAAATCCTTTGCTGCACTGGATGTAGAACATTTAAACTGGCAGATCCAACAACAGAACAATCACCACCTCAAAAGTGCAGCTAGGACTGAAGCAAGTAAATAATTTTTCCAGACATGATTGCATGGAGTGCCAAAACAGGCTTCCTTCCCTCTGGAATCCCTCTTCCAATCTCAGAGTCATGCACCAGGAAAAACCCTCTCTGGTCTGACACCTGCCTTAGGAAAGCAGCAGCTGTGCACCCCTTCCCAAGAAACCTGCTCCTGTGTTCTTCTTTTACCCTTGTAGCACTCTGGTTCTGGCACCTCTGGTTTCAGAGTGGCACAAAAATCTTCCTTTTCCCAGAAAATCAAGGAGGGTTCCACCCAGGGTGGCTCTTCCCAGCAGTTTGCAGCCCAGTCATGACTGGGGGG
>NW_008632850.1:510-8815 GCF_000691845.1 Merops nubicus | reverse complement strand
TAATTTTAAAATATAGGTATTTCTAGGCCATCTGAGTCTATGAACATCAAGTTTGGCCCATTGAGTTCTATGACGTTTCAGACATATAGACAAATTCTTAATTATATTGACATTTTAGGATGCAGTTGTGACCAGAATGAATACTTTCGTATCAGATTTTCATGTGAAATAAACAAATGGAGAGTCAGGAACACTAATTATACTTAAAGAGAGTCTAACACTGATCCCATGCATTTTAAGTTGGTAAGGTCATAATCCAGAGGCTATAGGTGCACCGGTACAAATTTGAGATTCAACATGCTTTGGCATGCAATATTTAATGTATTATTTTAAATGAGTTATCCCCCAAACATTCAAATATCCATTCATATTATGAGGTAGAGGAAATGAGCACAGACAAAAATCTAATATTGAAATACATGAGAATATATATATATATACACACACATATATAGTGTATTATATTGATTTTAATCTTCTGTATAAATGAGTTCAACCTGAAGCAGAATGTTTTTTGATACATGTTCTTCTCCAGAACGAGTATTCATAATAAATGTGTTAATTAACTATAGACAATGAATGTAAGTGTCCTATCAAAAATTATTTTTGGTACTGTTTGTTCTGAATTACCTGAATACTTGCTATCTTATTGCAAGTCATCAAGTGGTTTAAATTTCCTTTTTTTTTAATTTGAACTTAATGGCTTGCAAATTAAATAGATATGTGAGTAAATGTTAGCCTAGCTATTGAACAATCATTTATTCCAGGATATAGATTTTTATCATTTATATGTGAAAAATTAACATAAATGAAATCATTCATGTGCCTTCCAAAATAAATCACAAACATTTTTTTTATGACAAGTGCTGATTAACTTCTCAAATTGGAGGGAATCTTAATGCATTTTTTTGACAAAAAAAATATATTTTTGGCCATTCCAGGACACATTCCTTATGTTTTTCTGTCTCTTTTGTTTTAATTTGTTCTTAAGTCTATGTGTTGGTTATAAGTGGATATATGAAATTGCACTTGGGAAATAGCCTTTTGTTCCAGGCATTTTCCCTCTAATTGCTAATGGGCATTTTCCATCCGTTTTAGTGTGAAATGGCACAGAGTGAATATACGTATAAGAATGACTCACCCCCTGTTGATTGTTTGCAGCTGAGAATGCCTCCAGAGCTGTTCACAGTCTTTATGAACCTTCCTTTAGAGAAAGGAGTAAGAGCTTGAGGTATGACCAGCAACTATTTTACAGCATTTTTAGACTTCCCGCTGCTTCAAAGTACAATACAGAAAGGCAGCTCTGTCTCTTTAGACTCAAACAGCTACAAAATCTCAGGAAGTAGAACATTATCTCAATCCTTCACTAGGAATTGCTATAACCTGATGAGGACTACACATATATCTACATTAAATCTACATTAAATTTGCATCTCAGAATCTTGTTTCTTTGCCTTTTACCCAGAATTTATGAAACTTGGTTCCCCAGGTATATTCCTCGAACACATTTCAACAGATTTTCTGGCAGATCTCACCTGATGGTTTTTCTGGTGGTATTGAAGAATGGGATGGCCTGAATTACTTTAATTTTTCAAATGTAGTGTTAATAAAATTGCCCACCACTGATGACTATAAAATGTCTCTGGATTTTTCCTTTTTAATTTGCTTAGCTAAATTAATAGCAGCTAAGTTCATGTCCTGACTCATTTTTTTCTGTGCTCGTAATTTAATACATTTGCATAAAGCAAAGAGGAAAATGTTGACTAAACTTTCAGCAATTTTAATAACCCGTGAGGACAAATTATGATTATGCTGAGACTCAGGAGCAAGTGCTAATATTAATTAATCATGTTCATACTATATGGGCAACGGATTCATTTTAGGATTAACCTGTCACAAGAAATTCAATGAACAGATTCGTGTTCTTTTTTTTTTTTCCCTTTATCATACAGATTAAGTTTTTAAAGCATTCTCAGCTACCAGTGAAAGATACCTTCTTTGCTTTTGGATCCTTAAAAGCTTTAAAATATTCAGTTCTCAAGTTAAGTACAAATAATTTGATGAAGGTTAAAAGTTTTATTTGGCTTTAAAATATTCTATTCTGGAATATTTATTTTTCATTGGTCAGTCAGCTGAATTGAGAGAACACAGTCACAAATACTGCATCGGTTTCTTGGTTTGCCCTGTGCATATTTCTCCTGTGTTACTTCTCATAATTGTCTAATGCCCTTCCCAGCCTTTTTCCCACACAGCCATTCTCTGCTCCAGTCTCTTATTCTGGCTAGTCCCAGTCCTCTCTGTAACCTGTTTCCCATTCTTCTCTTTATGTATTTGCACCAATCTCTCTTTCACAAGATGACTAGTCTTGCTAACACTGTCACTTCGGTAATGTGACTAACTAAAGCACCAGATTTCAAACTTTCAAACATTTCTCCAGGTGATCATCCCAAATCAAGTTACCAAAATGAACATGATTTTTCGAAGCTTATTAACGTAAGCAAATGTCACCTTTCTGGTAATAGCAGAAAGGGTAAACCATGTTGCATACTGTATTGTGGAAGTCATCAGCAGAGAATGTGCTTTGCAAGAGTCCTTGATCTGTTTCAAAGTCCTCTATTTTGGTTTTTTTTTTCCATTTTAGGGTTAGGATCTAACTGTAACAGACCAAAGCAAATCCAATACTGTTCAGATAGAAACAAACAATTTGAAATGCTGATTATTCCTCAAAGTTTCAGTTTAGCTGGTGACTATGATGTCTATAAAATATTTGCTATAGATTTTTTTCTACTCCTTGTGATATTTGTGCCTTTTATGGACAACAGTTTTCTTCACTGTAACTACATGGTCATTCTTTTTCTAAAGTCTGAGTAGGTTCCTTTATTTTTCAAGGTCCTTTATTATCTTTATCATCTTTACCTCTATATATTCCTTTTATCATCTTTTTGTAGTAGGCTATGCAGCACTCTTCTTTCTATGTCATTTCAGTAAGAGCTGTTTAACAAGATGGTGGCAGTAAGTAATACTGCAAGAAAGAGAAAGATCTACAGTGAGTTGCTCTTTAGGATGAGCAGAAAAGGTAGAATCACTTTTTGCCTAGGCTTTTATGACAATGTGGTTTTGTATAAGACATGAGTTTTGCCCTCACCTACCAGTCTAGGCTTTCTGCCTCAGAAAGGAAAACAGACCAAGGACTCAAAGACTTTCCCTTTATAAGGACCTTTCCCATGCAGTCAACTAGCTTTGGAAGCCAATGCTTAGATATGTCTATCATCCTTCCTATTCAGAGAGTTCAGAGTATTAGAGAGAGCAGGAACAGACTAGATCACAGCTTTGTGTCAAGCAAGAGACTTGTTCTCTCCACCTGGCAACTGCATACTTAAAATCTACATAGAATAAAATAAAGATTTTGATTGTATAGCTACCACATTTAACTTCATTAAAGTCTAATACTGAAGCAGGTCATGGATTCTTCTGTTCTATTGCAAGAGAATGTCTTCACTTTCATAATTTCTTAACAGTGGGTTCCAGAGTTAGGGACAACCTATCTGACAACAGAAATTTCTACTATCTTGGCATTTCCACTCACTCAGGCTGCAGAGATTCTGATTACTCCTTTTCCTGACAGCTTATAGGCTGATTTCATGGTTCTCTGGTTGCTTGTTCGCCTGTTTTGGTTCCTTGTTTGGGGGAGAGGGGAGGAGGCGGGCAGGCACAGGAGAGTGTGATATGAGAAGGAGCATGCTATCTACATAGTCTCATTTTTTAAGTTTTCCTTCTTGGACTTTCTGTAGTTCTTATTTTATTAGTTCAATACTTTTCCTAGTTTTGACTCTTTTCATTATTCACCTGAATTCACCTGAATGTCTTCCATCATTTAACTTTCAGCAGTCCTTCAAAACATCAGAGAAACTGTCATACTCTGCCTGAATGCCACAATTCATTTAACCCATCCACATGCATTTTAAAACCATTTTTCAGTGCACATCCACATTCTCTATCTTACTTGTTGGGCCTTTACAATTTGTCTTAGTTCCAGCATATGCTATTAGTTTAAATTAGAGCTGCTGTAAGAAATTCATCAACAGGCTGATGTCTGATGAAAAACATTCCTCAGATTCTTGTATAATATAATTATAGCTGGTCTGTTCTTTCCTGAGATAGTGAAAAGGTGAAGACCAATAGAGGGAAGAAGGATCAGGAGGGAAAGAATAACTTAGACATAAGCTAGAATATGTTTGCATACAGTCAATTCCTGTAAGATTACTTGCTTGCAGTTTCTGAGCAGAAGTTCTTTTGGGTTGCTTTTTGGTGTTTTTTGTTTGTTTGTTTACTCTGTGTGTATGTATTTGTTGTAAAACAAAAAAATTTGGAAGTTACTAGTTGGAGGTAAAAAGGAATAAAGAATGTCCAGGTTCCATCCCAGATGACCATACTTACTTCTATGTTTAAATTAACATTTAATAGTCTTAAAGGCATCGTCACTACACAAAACTACAGCTCTAGGACAGAGATTCATGTATGTGGCAGAAGATGAGTAATTTCTTCACCTCTAGGACAGAGATTCATGTATGTGGCAGAAGATGAGTAATTTCTTCACTTCAAGTTCATTGTTATTTTTGGAATTTGTAGAGGAATTTATTTGGCCATTTTCCCCTCCATTCAAAGAGCCAATTTATCAGCAGAGGCCCAGGTAACAGGATCTGCCTATCTCATCTTTTTTAAGCCATCCACAATGCAGATACCTACATGTGAAGTACCTTCCTAAATCTCTGCTGTAACAAGTGGGGAAAAAGGTGTAGAGCTAGTAAATTATTTATCTCATCTCAAGGTAGGCACTTGAAGCATATTAGATGAATCATGCACCACAAGTTCTAGCTTCCTCACAAAAAATTATATAGTCAACTGACTTGGGCACAGATATTCAAAATTAGGTAGGTCCAATTCTTCCCTCAGATTATCCTATTGAAAGAGCAAAATGGAGACTAAGAACAGTCCCTTCATCTTTGGATCATTAAATACATTTTAACATGCAACTTCTAACAGGCCTTTGAGAGATTAAATGATTGGAGGAAGCAGAACCCCAGAACTCAAGTGAGCAAAAACACAACTTAGCTGAGGTGGGAGGAACATCAGCAGTCTGTCCATCCCTGAAGACAAGTCATAAAAGAGGCCAGGAGATATCTTGGCACAGGATAAAACAGGAGACCACATAAAGTAACTACATACTCCCTCAGGTAAACAAACCACATGAAGACGTACAAGAGGTTCTGATTTCATAGCATGTGGTTATCCTTCCAGTCAGTGAGTGATATATGTGCACACACTTCTCCAGGGAAAGAACTTTTTCCTGAACTGATTCCTCTGGACGAGAGGAGTTCTGTAGAGACTATAGTGGGCCCACTGTCAATGAACTTATGAACTATGTTCAAGAAGGGTTTCGAAATAACAGTACCAAAAAGTCTAAGAAACAGAGATGTAATTTTTATCATCCAGCTCAGAAATTTAGTCTCCTTTACTATTCTTTCTACAAGTTAAATTATTTTCATCCTTCTCAAATTATCTCCAAAATACCTATCTCATTTTTCTAAACAGTACAGTAAATATAAACCATGTCTACCTACAAACTATGATAAATAGAAAACCTGCATGCAAGAATACCTATCTATACAAACAAGCTACCATCCAAAACATGCAACAAAAGCCAAAAGATAGTGAACCATTATTTGATTGTGTTTGGTTTGTGATAGCTACCTTAATAAATAAAAGAGGACTTTCATCCAACAAAGATACCTAGAGAAACTGATCATATTTCTAAGAGTTCTCTGAACATCACATGAAGAATTATCTAGCTATAAGGGAAAAAAAAAATTCTACTTAGCACAAACCATTCTATTCTGGAACTTGCATAGAAAGACTTTAAACATAGCCTCTGCTGGAAGAAAATCTTGGAAAGAAATCTTTCCACAGCCACATTCCTGGGCCTTTAAGCAGCTTCTTAGCCTGATGAAATCAATCAACAGAAGGAAATTCTCCATAAACCCAAGTGCACTGAACTTAGACTGTAGCTATGCAGCAAAAGTGACGATTCTTAGAAAATCATAGCAAAAGGGTAAAAAATTCTCATTATTAATTTTCCTAACTAGTTAGGTTTCCTAAATAAATTTCCTAAATACTTTTCATAATGTATAACTTACACTGTCATATCATGTATATATAAATATATGTAATGTATTCATAATAGAGTAGCAAAGAGATGAACAGTCAAGTTGGAAATTTTTGCTGATAGTATGAAGTTATTCAAGATAATAAAGATGGGGACAAATTAAGAAGAAGAACCTGATACTGAGTAATTGCACAATAAAATAGTAGATGAAATTCAATGTAAGTAAGTAAAAAATTAGGCACATTAGTAAAAAAGAACTGAAATTTTCCTTATGGAGTGCTGTGCTTTGATCTGATGAGACCACGGTGGACTGAAAAAGATCATTCAATAGTTGTAAAGATAGGAAATTAAAGTTAGGAATCAAGAAAGTAATGAAGAGCTAAATAGAAAGCAACATTATGCTGTGGTGAGCTGCTTTCCAAGATACTCTGTGGGATCCGGGTCTCTCCAGGAAAAAGAGTAAACAGAATTTGAAAAGGAAAAAAGTGGTATGAACAATTAAGGATTAGGAAGGGATTCTGCACAAGGATTGATTAAATAGATAAAATAGCCTAAATATAATAATAGCATTCGTGCTAAAGAGAATGCAGAAAGGAGAATTGTATGACTATACAATCATATGTGACATGAAGAAGGTGAACAGATCATTCCATCTTCCAGTATAAGAACCAAGGGCAACTAATATACTTTATAACACAAGCCAAAGGGAAGAGCTTCCTTTTGCATGCAATGCATAACTGAGCTGTGAAAATCCTTCCTTGAGGATACTGTAGGTGACAACAATTGATGTTGTCTCTAAAAAGTATTGACTGATGGTAGAAAAATCCATTGAGGGATATGAAAAACAAAAATGACTTCTGGCCCAGTAAGCCCCAGGTACACAACAAGCTGAGGGTCAGAAGAACAATCTGAGGAGGAATAGTGACCTGCTGTCAAAACAAGATATTGGTCTAAACAAACTTTGTATGTGAATGCACACAGACACTCAACAGCATTTGCTAGGGTTGAATTGCCAAAAAGTTCTCAAGGAGATTCCCTGCTGTTCCATAACTGATAGGGTGTTTTGCTGACTGCATGTCCCAAGTGGAAGGATAAGGCTATTAATAAGAAGCATACAGGCTGGAGTTTACCATTCCATTAAAAGTATATAGGAAAGATCCGAGGCAGGAAACAACCAGAGGAACAAATAGATCAACACATTCACTCACAATATACAATGTAGCAAAGAAAGGAGTGAGCCAAGTCAGAAACCAGGCCATGGGGGAAGGAATGAGCCAGGCCATCAGTCTGATTCCAGTCACATATAGTAACTGCCAAGGAAAGCATCATTACACACATAAACTTCTTTCTGTCCTGGTCTTGACCTTGTCCCACCATCACTGGGAACTCTACTTGCAGTGGATTGTCAGGGAGCCCTTCCAATAACTGGAAACCCTAAATAGTACATCCACTACAGAAGTAGAGCTGGCTTTTATATTATTAGAGAATCACAGAATGTTAGGGGTTGGAAGGGACCTCCAGAGATCATTGGTAAAACACCCCTGCCAGAGCAGGACCATCTAGTCTAGGTGTAATGGTTTGAAACCTGCTGCCCCTGGTGCATGGAGATCTGAAACCCAAAACCAGGGGCAAGCCTGAATGAAAGGGGCGTATACCTGTTCTAATTCCACTCCCCTCTTCCTGTCCTCGGGACTCCCTGCCAAGGTCTATAAAAGGGGTGAGAAAGGCACGCCTCTTCCTCTTGCTCTCTCGCTCCTTTGCCTTTCACCCCGGACACACGCTGCTGCTGCTTGTGGTTTCCCTGTGCTACACGTGGCCGTGGCCATCTTGGAGACCTGGGCCTGATCTACAGACTGATTCCTTGCCTCCATCCACATCCAAGGATTGTGCATCCAGTTTCAATCCACCTCAATCCAGCGAGATCCAGCACTGGGGAGCCTCAGCACAACATTTGGGTTTTGTATATTTGGAAGTTTAGTCTTCCTTGCCTCGTTGTTTCTATAACCCCTGTTAAACCCCTACCCTTCTTCCTTTCTGTACCCTGTTTAAACCCCTTCCCTTCTTCATTTCTGTTCCCCATTAAATAATATATTTCATTTTGTTAATTTTCAATTCGGTGCAAGGTTTTTCTTTCACCCTGCC